>NC_090034.1:18602374-18902374 GCF_037176765.1 Anolis sagrei | reverse complement strand
TTTATACTACACAGGAGTTATCATGCATTAACATTGCTATGTTTTGAACCTCCCCCCTTCCCCTGATTGGCAAGTATTGAGAAGTTATCAAGGTTGTCCTTCTCTGTGTGGTTAAGTTCCCATTGAAGAGATTTGATTTTAATTAACTGCTAATGGGATTGCAAAGACTTATTTGACTTGAAAGACATTGTTCAGGAGGTATGTCTACAATCCCCTTTCCTCTTCTTTCCCTTGCTTTTCAACTTTTCCTCCTTTTCCTTTATCTCAGCAAAAGGTGATTGGCCTTAGAAAATGGCAGAGCCCCATGAGTCAATGAAAAAAACCCAGATATCAAAGCTCTCAAAATCACGCTGAGATCAAACTGAGATCTTGAGAAAGTTGAGGAGGATAGAAAGGAGTCATTGAGTCTTTTTTAAAGTGTCTGCAAATTTCTTGAGAAAAAAAGAGTGCACATAGTACCAATAATAATAATAATAATGGATTGTCAATGTTGCAATCCCAGGTGACAGCAGGATTGAAGAGAAATAACTGGAAAAGGTGACACGATATGAGGATTTAAAGACTGAACTGCAAAGACTGTGGCACAAGCCAGTAAAGGTGGTCCCAGTGGTGATCGGCACACTGGGTGCAGCGCCAAAGACCTTGGCATGCACTTAAACACAACCAGCACTGATAAAATTACCATCTGCCAGCTGCAGAAGGTCACCTTACTGGGATCTGCATGCATTATTCGCCAATACATCACACAGTCCTAGACACTTGGAAATAAAACAACCAGCAGAGTGATCTTGTCTGCTGTGGGCTCATCTTGTTGTGTCAATAATAATAATAATAATAATAATAATAATAATAATAATAATTATTATTATTATTATTATTATTTGCAGTCATAATTTGTGCCAAGATAGAGTTCCTTTTCAACTAGCAAGCACAGTGGAAAATCTGGTGATCTTCTAGAATATTGAAGGAAAGTTGCAGAAAGTTGCAGAATGATCCATTGGTGTCACAACACTTGCCCCAGGTGTTTAAACGGTGACACACCCTTGATCACAAGGAAAAGAGGAATAAATCTCGTAACTTTGTACACTGTGGCCGAAATAAGAACTCCTCTCTTGCAGTTGTAATTAAGAAAAGAGAAAAACTAAGAAATTGTTGTTTGTCAAGCATGTCCAGGGTGCTCCACAAAAGCCAACTTTTCATTTTCATGTTCATCCATGTCCATGTCCACAGAAACTGTGCTTTTGGGTGCTTCTATTCCTTCCTCCTTCTTCTTCTTCTTCTTCTTCTCCTTCTCCTTCTCCTTCTCCTTCTCCTTCTCCTTCTCCTTCTCCTTCTCCTTCTCTTTCTCTTTCTCTTTCTCTTTCTCCTTCTCCTTCTCCTTCTCCTTCTCCTTCTCCTTCTCCTTCTCCTTCTCCTTCGCCTTCGCCTCCGCCTCCGCCTCCGCCTCCGCCTCCGCCTCCGCCTCCGCCTCCGCCGCCTCCTCCTCCTCCTCCTCCTCCTCCTCCTCCTCCTCCTCCTCCTCCTCCTCCTCCTCTGCCTCCTTCTCCTCCTCCAAGGATGTTCACCAATGCTTTATCTTCATCTTGGAAAGAAGTGACAATTGGAGTGCCATAAGCAGAATTCTGTCCTGGGTCCGGTTCTGTTCAACAACTTTGTTAATGACTTAGATGAAGGGTTAGAAGGCAGAATCATCAAGATTGCAGGTGACACCGAATTGGGAGAGATAGCTAATAAACCAGAAGACAGGAACAGAATTCAAAGTGATCTTAACAAATTAGAGAGATGATTGGCCAAAACTAACTAAAATGAAGTTCAACAGGGACAAATGCAAGATACTCCACTTAGGCAGAAAAAAATGAAATGCAAAGATATAGAATGGGGGATGTCTGGCTCGACAACAGTAAGTGTGAAAAAGATCTTGGAGTCCTCATGGACAGGAAGTTAAACAAGAGCCAACCATGCAATGCGGTGATTAAAAAAAGCCAATGGGATTTTGCCTGCATCAATAGGAGTTTAGTATCTAGATCCAGGGAAGTCATGCTACCCCTCTATTCTGCCTTGGTCAGGCCACACCTGGAATCACACTGTGCCTAATTCTGCACACCACAGTTTAAGGGAAATGTTGACAAGCTGGAATGTTGCGTTCGCGGAATTCATTTTTAGACAAGGCTAGACAGCCAGTATTGTTGTATTGTTTTTCATTGTATTTTTTAGTTAAACTAATTTTGTAATCATTTTACTGTGTTTTAAATGTATTACTGTATGTATTATTTATATGTAATGGCATTGAATTGTGCCAGATGTAAGCCACCCTGGGTCCACCCCCCCCCCGGGGGGGGGGGTTGAGGAGGGTGGGGCACAAATGTTTGAAATAAATAAATAGAAATAAATAAGTGTGTCCAGAGAAGCGCGAGTAAAAGGATAACGGGTCTGGAGAACAAGCCCTATGAGGAGTGGCTTAATGAGCTGGGCATGTTTAGCTTGCAGAAGAGAAGGCTCAGGGGAGACATGATGAGGGCCTTGTATAAATATGTGAGGAGAAGTCATAGGGAGGAGGGAGCAAGCTTGTTTTCTACTGCCCTGGAGACTAGGACACAGAGCAATGGCTTCAAATTGCAGGAAAAGAGATTACACCTGGACATTAGGAAGAACTTCCTAATGGTGAAAGCCATTTATAAGTGGAACTCTGAGTGTGGTGGAGCTTCCTTCTTTGGAGGCTTTTAAACAGAGGCTGGATGGCCATCTGTTGGGAGTGCTTTGAAGACAATTTTCTTGTTTTTTGGCAAGGGGTTGGACTGGATGGCCCACGAGGTCTCTTCTAACTCTATGATTCTATGATTCTATTCCTCCTCCTCCTCCATCCCCCCCCCCTTCCCTAGCTCTCTACCATGCCTCCAGGAATTCCAAAGCAAATCTGCAATTTGCTTTTTTGAAAAATGTATGCGCTCCCTGCTGCACTTTGTAGGTCAAATAATTTCTCATCCTGCTTTACAACAGCAGTCATGCATGAAAGATACATGGCTATATTGTTCTCTCAGCCTCATCCCTGGATTTGCTCTAATGCAACGTAAAGCCCTTTCTATTCCTGCTTCAGTGTATAAAAGAGGCATCCCTGCTTAAGTCTTCCAAATGCTGAACTGATCTCCATTGTTTCGCTCCGCATTTGTTTCCCAGCAGCAGGATTTTCGTCCCTTGCCTTTGCCTTCCTGCATAAAATGATATCGGAATATTCATGGTGGGTGGAAATCCATCACTGATTCCAAGGATATATTCATACCAATGAAAGAAGAGTCCAATTCTCTGCAAAGGCCATCGGCAGCAACTATTTTGAGGGGCTGCAAAGGACACCCTGGTTTGGTATGAGCTTATTGTTTCTGTCCCCAATCTTATTAGCTGGAAAAAGAGCAAAACAAGATTGCAAAAGAAGGTAGACCATTATTATTACTTTTTTTGAAGTGCAGGTTGAGATATGGCTCTGGATCCCATTGCTTAGTCCCAACTGGAGTAGACTCAAAGATGCAACTTCTGAATGATGAGTTGACATATATATCCAGCCTGCTGATTCAATGGGTCTACTCTAGTTGAGACTATGAACAGGATTTACACTCTGTTTTATTCAGATCGTTTAGACACTAGACATATAGGACTTTATAGGCCATAACCAGCATAATAGTTCTGCCATTTTCACAATGTACATTGCATTCCCTGAAAAAAGAGAACGCATTCCCTGAGTGATATATTTGCAATGGTTTCTCTCTCTTAACTAGCCCTCCACAGATGGTTCCTGCTTATGTCCTACTTGGAGCCCTGCACTCGTCTTCAACCTGCACACTCAAATGATTCATTATCCCTATTAAAAGCAAACAAAAGCTTTCATTGGCTCAGAGAGCCAAACAATTGCAAGTAGTAAATTTGAACCAGGAAGCGCATCAGGGCAGACGTTATTTCTTACCAAGCGAGGAAACGCTTTTGGCAACGGGCTAAACTTGAATACAACAAAAGGCAATTTAATTTAGTAATACAGCCAGATGAAAAATGGAAACTCCAGGTTTAATAAGAAGGCAGAAGGAGGGGTAGAGAAGAAGAGGAAGACGGGCATACATCATCCGAAAGGATAATTATGAGAAACTATTTTGTATGATCCAGCTAAATCAAAGCTTTTAATGCTTTCTAACACCTGTCAAAAGAAGGAGATACAGTGTCTTAAAAATGGGTTTTTTGCAGACTTCAATGCCAAGAAAAAATGATTTGTTCCTTGATAAATGATGGTTGATCTCTCTAGATGTGTAGAGGGGAAAAATATTGCTACTGGAATAAAGACCAACAGAATGCTATAGATGCTCTAAATCCATGGTTACTTTTATTAATTGAAGGGGAAGACCCCCATAGAATGATAGAACTGTAGAATCCTAGAGTTGGAAGAGACTTTGTGGGCCATCCAGTCCATCCCTGTTTTGCCAAGAAGCAGAAATATCGCATTCAAAGCACCTCCGACAGATGGCCATCCAACCTCTATTTCAAAGCCTCCAAAGAAGGAGCCTCCACCATACTCCGGGGCAGAGAGTTCCACTACTGAACGGCTTTCACAGTTAGGAAGTTCTTCCTAATGTTCAGGTGGAATCTCCTTTTCTGTAGTTTGAAGCCATTGTTCCATTGCGTCCTAGTTTCCAGGGCAGCAGAAAATAAGCTTGTTCCCTCCTCCCTGTGACTTCCCCTCACATCTTGATACATGGTCATCATCATGCCTCCTCTCAGCTTTCTCCTCTGCAGGCTAAACATGCCCAGCACGTTAAGACGCTCCTCATAGGGCTTGTTCTCCAGATCCTTGATCATTTGAGTCACCCTCCTCTGGACAAATTCCTGCTTGTTAATATCTCACTTAAATTTCAGTGTCCAGAATTGGACACAGTATGATTGCAGGTATGGCCTGACCAAGCCAAAATAGAGGGGTAGCATCAGGCTGTAGCCAGGATTTTGATTCGGGTGGGGGGAGGGATGAGTCTAAGTGAAAGAAGGTCTACCCTAGCAAACCTTTTGTATTGTTACCCCAATACCCCCATGCATATGGGATATATTGAGCATGGTGATATCAGATCATGATATGAATAAACATGACAGTTTAAATAATGTACCAGTAAGGCCTTCTCACGAACCACCATGAGAATTGGGGGGGGGGGGGGGGCTGAAGCCCCTCAAGCCCCCCCCCCCCCCCCGGCTACATGCCTGGGTAGCATGATTTCCCTGGATTTAGACACTAGACTCCTATTTATGCAAGTCGAAATCCCATTGCCTTTTTAGCCACCACATTGCATTATTCATGTTTAACTTGTTCCCCTGACGACTCCAAGATCTTTTTCACATGTACTGCTGTCGAGCCAGGCACCTGCTATTCTGTATCTTTGCATCTGATTTTTAATGCATAAGTGGAGTATCTTGCATTTGTCTCTGTTGAACTTCATTGTGTTCATTTTGGCTCATCTCTCTAATTGTTTAGAATTCTGCTCCTGTCTTCTGTCTTCGATCCTCATTTTGTGTGTTCTTCCAGATTTTATTTTTGATTCCATATTTCCCCCTTTCAACTAAATAAGACAGGAGAAGGTAAACACACACAGAATCCATATCGAAGTTGAAAAAGCAGTGAACCAAAGAAAATATTATACTGTTTTGCCTTTCCTCTCCTCCTCCTTCTTTTCCTCTTTCTCCTCCTCCGTTTCCTTTTATCTTTTCTCCTTCCTCCTCCTCTTCTTTGTCTTCTTCATCTCCTCCTCTTCTTTCTCCTCCTTTTATTCTTCTTCTTTCTTCTTCCTCATCTCCCTCCTCTCCTCTCCTTCTCCCATTTCCTCCTTTTTCTCTTTCCCATTTTTTCCTATTTTGTCTTCTCTTTCAGCTTCTTCTACTTTCTCCTTCTCCCCCTCTTCCTCTTTCTGGTCATAATAACCAGTAGACTGGGAACTCATGACCAACAATAAAATATTGGACATTTCAGAAGTGGCTGTGTGTATATGCACATGCAGCATAGAGGGTGTGGGGAATATAAGTAAAGTATTAAATGTTTCTTAATACCTAAATGTTTGTGTTCCTATTCCAACATTTGTTTATTTTTTGGTTATGGTCATCGACCGTAAGAATTCTATATAAATAAAAATGTAATGTTCGTTTGTGGGATTAACAGAACTAAAAAACCACTGGACAAATTAACACCAAATTTGGACACGATAACCTAACAACCCAATGTAAGTCCTTCACTCAAAATATTGATTTTGTCATTGGGAGTTGTATTTGCTGGGATTTATAGTTCACCTACAATCAAAGAGCATTCTGAACTCCATCAACGATGGAATTGAACCAAACTTGGCACACAGAACTCCCATGACCAACAGAAAATACTGGAAGTGTTTGGTGGGCATTGACCTTGCGTTTGGAAGTTGTAGTTCACCTACATCCAGAGAGCACTGTGGACAAAAAATGATGGATCTGGACCAAACTTGGCACAAGCACTCAATACGCCCAAATATGAACACAGATGGAGTTTGGGGGAAATAGACCTTGACATTTGGGAGTTGTAGTTCACTTACAACTCCCAGTTCACAGTTTCACAGTTCACTTACAATCAAAGAGCATTCTGAACTCCACAAATGACAGAATTAGGGCAAAAAGGCCACACAGAACCCCCATGACCAAGAGAAAATACTTAAGGCCATCCAGTCGAACTCCCTTCACCAGGGCAAGAAAACGTAATCAAAGTCCTCCTGACAAAGAGCCATCCAGCCATAGATATAAACAGATAGATAGATATGATTCACACACACACAGATATAGTATCATAGATTTGAAAGGGACCCTTAAAGAAGGACAATGATATGGTGCATGTTCCAGAGTAGGCAAACCAGACAATCTCCACATCAACACTGACAAAGAAACAACAAGAAATACTGTTTACCCACAAGCATAAAGAAATTACATATATTAGAAACCAACACTTTCTCATTACTTTATTTTCCAGATCAACAGACTGGGCCAAAGCAGCGCGTGGCAGGGGACAGCTAGTAAATATATATAAGTAAATGTCAAGCAGATAAATGACTTCTATGCAATGAGACCATTTGCTTCACCAGACATAGTCTTGTGGCATGAATGGGCAGAGTGGGCCAATGAAGGGCCAGTGCTATCATTTTGTGCAATGGAGCACCAAACTCAGGTAGCAAATACTGGAGAGCGAGGAGGCAGACATAGCTATATCACCCAGGAGATTTCTGCTTCACCCTTACATTGGAAGAAATAAAATGATGGTATAATACCATTAATATGAGGTGTGTGTGTGTGTGTGTCTTTGAGTGCATTGCTTCAGTTTGTGCTTCACATATAATTATTAATGCATATTTAAATATTAGTTGCATTTGCAATTTAATAGGTACATGTGAACATTTGTACAGTTTGTATTTCTGCCGACTATGCCTTCCCTATAATTATTAATGCATACTTAATTATTAATTGCAAATGCAATTTAATCTACATAAGTGCATGTCAGTATTTTTTGTATTTCTTCCATCTATGCCTAGCCTAAAAAATATTAATGTATATTTAATTATTAATTGCACTTTAATAGGAGGCCTGGATCCTGTTAGTTATTCCCAACTGGAGTAGAACTACCAAATCAATTGTTGTATTATGAGTCAACACACAGGGAGATTCCATTGATTTATTGGGTTTACTCTAATAGCCATTTTTCCCTGATATTTCTTCATGGTACGCCTTGACTGTAATTACAAATGCATGAACACTGATCTCTCCATTTTCTTTTAACAGCTCCCTAAGAAAGTCTTACAAATATTTATTTGCCAACATGCCTTGAACTAACATGGGAGATATATATATGTATCCTGAAACTCAAGCTGAATCCACACTGCAGAATCCTAGCAGTTTGACACTATGTCAACTGCCATGGCTTGTTGCTATGGAAATCTGGGATTTGTCATTTTGTAAGTTATCCACCCTTTTTTGCCACCCTTCCCTGTTTGACACCTCTTTAGCTGCTATAACTCCCATCTATGGAATGTTGGGATGCCATGGGTTAGAGCTTTGGCATTTAAAGTGGTGTCAAACTGCTATAAGTCTGCAGTGTGGATAGGAAATCTCTCTTTTGTATCTGCTTTCCCTGATGGATATCAGAGCTGTGTGTACTCCATAACCATCCTGGGTTGTGTGAGCTCAAAATCTACATGGATTATGGTGAACTAATTGTCACATACAACAATAACTTTGTTGGATACAAAATATATCGTGCAAGCATTCCTCATGAGAAAATAATAATACACTTTATTAATATTCTGCCCTTCTCCCCTAGGGGACTCAGGGCAGATTACATTACATACATAGGCAAACATTCAATGCCTTTACAGTCATATACAATGAGACACACATATACAATGAGACACATGAAGCTTCTCCTTTCATTTCTGGCTTCTGGAGGCAGCTGATGAACTGCTGAATGTTTAGGAACTCATTTAAATAACAACAACAACAGCAACAATCTTTATTTCTAGACTGCCCTCTCTCCCTAAAGGGACTCAGGGTGGTTTACACACAAAAAAGGCAAACATTCAATGCCTCAACTGAGTAAAAGCACATCAAAAATAATACAGAATAATGCACAGTAATAACAGTGAACTTGCAATGAAGAATTAAGTATCAAAATGAACAATAAATCAGAAACAATCCAATAAGACACCATAAACTAAAACATGAGTAAACATTACAATATATACCTTTTTTGTTGTGTCAGGAGCGACTTGAGAAACTGCAAATCACTTCTGGAGTGAGAGAATTGACCATCTGCAAGGATGTTGCCCAGGAGATGCCCAGATGTTTTGATGTGTTACCATCCTTGTGGGAGGCTTCTCTCATGTCCCTCCATGGAGAGCTGGAGCTGATAGAGGGAGCTCATCTATGCTCTCCCTGGATTCGAACCTGCAACCTGCCAGCACAGGGGTTTAACACACTGCGCCACTGTGGGCTCCTGAAATATACCCTGAAAGCAATTAAGATACAATTACATTAAAAATGGCTAGCACCAGAGTTCATTTAAAATGTGTCGTAGCAGCCATACAATGCAAGTGGGATTAGCCAGTGTTCCAATGGGTAAAGTGTCCTAGTCCTGTTCCTCTCCATACGCTAAAATGCATAGGTGCATTTTAAGAAGTTTATTAAAAGAGAAGAGGGTGGGGACCATTTTTATTTCTTCAAGGAGGGAGTTCCAGAGACAGGGAGCGATCACGGAGAAGGCCCCCTCTCTTGTTCCCACCAAATGCACTTGTGACAGGGGTGGGACCGAGAGAAGGACCTCCTCAATTGACCGCAGTGCACTGTATGGTCTGTATAGGGAGATGTGATTACACAAATAGCCTGGACCCAAAACATTTAGGGCTTTATAGGTCACGACCAGCACTTTGTATTTATATAGGAGAAGAAAAGTGGCAATGTCCTATTGCCAGCCTTGGAGGAAGATTCAACTGCTCATAGAGTTATGAGTTGTATCAAGTTCCATGATGCTCTTGGGATTATCCTTGGTCTGCTGAGACCTTCTAATTCTTGTTTGTCCAACTAGCTTGGACATTTCCATCTTCTCTTATTGGCTACTAGGCATCTTAGCTTTCCCACCAACATTCCACATGGCATACTGCACCAAGTGGAGAATAATGCAGTTGAAAGGAAATGAAGATGTGTCCCCAGATGCAATGCACCACCATTTCCCTTCCCCTCGGAGCTGAGACCAGCTGCATTTTTTCCCTATGTGTTGTTCCATTTCCTTTTGCAATGATAAGAAACAGCACCAGGACAACAGTGTCTGGATACAATGCAAAAGGATATTGAGAAAGATACAGACCCATGAATAACCCATACTTCCATGCTCATAAATCACTAATAGGATCCTAACTGGAATTTGTTATGACAAACTACATAGCAGTGCAACCCTTCACACCAAGGGGAAGTTCTCTTTCCGTTTGCTTAGGTTTTTTTTTTTGTTTGAGTTGAGAAGAAAGAGTGGAGAATGGCCTGATTTAAATTGAAGCTTTTGACACGTTTTCTTGGGGAGTGCAGTATGTTCTCCCATTTATCTTCAAGCCTAACCTCCTGGCCTTTCTACAAAGCTATTTCGCAAACGTATGGTGGAGGCAATATCAGCCACAGCAACCCAAGTGACCCTTTGGAAATGTGATGTTTGGCTGGACAAAGGTTTTAAAGGATTTGCTCGCAGATGAGTAAAGGTGTTATCAAGAGAGTTAACCTTGCTAATTAAAAGAAGAAGATGAAGGAAGAAATCCCCAAGGAAATTTCTTCTCTGGTCTGGCCACAAGAAACTAGGATCAACCATAATTGGAAATAAGACCAAAGTTTAGGCTGCAATGGATCTCAGCATACTGAAATCTGCAGAGAATGAAACACCATTTATCACAGTAGGATTTACCTGCATGTAAACAGAGAGATACTACTAGTGGAAGGTGCTTCTCTGTGGATAATAGAGGTGGATGAGAAGTTCCTCTGAATTGACTCAAGGAATCTCTCCATCTCATTCCAAAAGAACAGACTGGAGAATGATAACCTAAAGCAGTGATTCCCAAACCTGTGCTCTCCACGTGTTTTGGACTTTAGCTCCCAGAATATTTAAACATTTGCCAAAGTAGCCGAGACTGCTGGGAGCTGAAGTCCAAAACAACAGAAGGTCTGGGGTTTGAGAATAATTGTCCTAGTTCATGCTAGTGAAGAGTAAAGCTGAACCATACATAAATATGCTCCCTATCCTACTTTCCGTTTGGCAGCTGGATTATCCCCTTACAACCATTTAGTGACCAAGGTGAACTGGGGGAACAATTTTGCCAGAAGACCTTTGTTCTTGCAGTTGGGTGCATGAGAATGATATTGTCCTCAAAAGCTCTTGAAGGACCAATGGGAGATCCATTAGGAGGTCTAACTCTTCATCTGGGACAAAGTGGATTCATCCGTTCTCACCAGTTTACCCTGGCCAGTAAATGATCGTGAGAGGAAATCAGAACTGCACAATAGTGGGAGAGTGGGATATTATTCAGGATAGATGTGCTGTATATTTCTATCTGCAGTGACTCAAACTAGACATACAGTTCTGTTGGTAGATGTCACCAACAGATTTCTAACCAGAGAACATTATTTGTTTCTGAAGAAGACCAAGAGTGTATTCTTGGTTATTCGAGATAGGTAAGACCCAGCTGTGCAAACTCTAGACCAGAAAAAGTTAGGCTGAATCCAAAACTTAGCCTAGGGCTGTTGGAAATTGCTTACACCTACCTTGTCTTAATCTTGTACTACACTGGGTTTTTATCTTCTTTGGCTGGAGAAAGCTCCTCTCACTCCCTGGTAGTCTTGTGCAATTTGGGTAAACCTTGACCCGTTTCATGTCCCAGCTTTCGGTGGGTGTCCTGATCTACTTTTTGGGAGACTCCTGAAATTGGGAGGGCAGATAACTGTTTTTGATCTGGGGTGCTGAAAGATCAATTTTCTATCAGTCCATTATGGAGGGGGGGGGGGTATTCCCAGGATCCCTTTCCCATCATTTTAGTAATTTAAGCTACTCTAGAGGAGAGGCGCTCAGTTGCAGGCAGGCACACACTTTGAGGCTTCTTCCCTATTTCTACTCTAGAGAAAAGGTGGTTGGCTGCAGGCAGGTACCCACGCTTTCTCTCCTGGGCCTGCACACCAAATACACTCTTTCCAAGGCAAGGAGGCAAGTTCTGTTTCTTACTCTAGAGAAGAGGTGCTCAATTGCAGGCAAGTGCGCGCACTTTCCCTCCCAGGCTGCACCATGCCAGCAGCCATGCATACACTCTCCCTGTCATTTTAGGCATTTAAGCTGTTTATTACTCCAGAGGAGAAGTGCTCAGTTGCAGGAAAGCGTGCTTACGCTCTCTCCTGGGCCTGCATGCCACACACACTCTTTCCAAGGCAAGTAGGCAAGTTCTGTTTCTTACTCTAGAGGAGATTAAGAAGCACTTGGCTCCAGGCAGGCATGCACACTTTTGCTTCCAGGCTGCACCATGCCAGCAGCCACACATTCTTTCCAAGGCATTTTAAGGAGGCTTCCCACTTCCAGGTAAGGAAGAACGATGACCTGGAAGAGGATAGTAGGTTTCAGGGAATTTTCTTTGCTGGGGGAATCATTAAAAATCATTTAAAAAGATTAAACTGTGGTGCCAAAAAGCAGAGCAGGAGCTGAGATTGTCTCCAACTTGCTTTTATGTTGGGTGAGTTTTTGTACCGTTTTCTTATTTTACCGTTATGGGCTCCTGCAGTACTGAAGGTACCGAAAGAAATTGAGACAATGGAAGAAATGAATTTCATACACAAGTGTACTCCTTGGTGCCCATTCTCTACCTCTCTCTTTTTTTTTGTCTGCTCTACCGCAAATTTATTTATTAGGCTGCCTTTCTCTCAAAGTGAGACCCTGGTACAACAAAATTTCCTTTGGCAGAAGAGACCTATTAGAATTGGACTGTTATACCTTACCACCCTCCCCTTCTGCTATATTATTAACACACCAAAGAAAGCCTACATGGAAAGTAGATACAGAATGTTTTCTCACCTTTGTTTGACGATAGCATGCAAAGCTCCCTTTGTTCCTTTGGCAAATTAAAGTAATAGGTCTTATTTGCTACCTCCCCTGTGACACAGAGTTCATGCGCTTGGCGCCTACGGCTATTCTTGCTTGGAGAAAATTAGATACAATAGACAATACCTATTGTATAGCGTAGTGTTTTAAAATTAGACAGTAGATGCTTTTGGAAGCACACATTATTTGTTGTCACAGCTATGCCTCTGTGGGTAAAGGAAATAAGAGAAACATCTCAAAAACTGTTGTTAAGCCTGGGGAACCTTGGGCCTTGGGGCCAAAAGCAATCCTCTTGGGGTCCCAGTCCAATGCTAGGTTTTCTTCCAGGAAGAGAGAGGGAGGCAGAGTTTTCCCCCCGGTTATTGGTATATCATAATAGCCAGTCCTGTTTTGGAAAAATAAACCTTTAAGTCTCTCCCCTCCATCTGATCCAGCAAACACACCTACGCAAAGGTAAAGACATATGGTATGAGAACGCACACTTGTGCATACACTGTATACTTTCTTCTTTTACTCCCTATTTGAGAGAGAAAAAGGTTGTATTGTTAGTCTGAGTGAGTGATGCTTGCATTGGGGGATTCAAAGATGAAATTACAACCTCGGAGACTGACACATTTCATGGTAGGAGATAGAATTTTAAAAGTGTTTGGGATGAGTCAATTGGCAGCCCAAATCCTCCAACCTTGTTCCTTAAAGGCAGAACTTTATTTTTTAAGTGAGAAAGGAGGGAGGGCAATTTGATTTACTATAATCCATTGCTCACAAAGCTGGGAGAGATAGACTTTTTTCTAATCACCAACAGAACGTGCTTCTCTCCCTCCCGGCCTCCTTCTTCCCAAAACACGTCTTAGGCTTGAGATTAGAAGGAGGAAAGTGAAACTTAGTGGCAAAGATGAGGACCTTGGACTTTACAAGATGCCATTTCAGTTGACGAAAAGTTTAATGACCCTATGGAACCAAGAGGAACACAATTTGGAGACTGACTACTATGTAAAAAAAAAAAGAAAAGAAAAGAGGGAAGGACGACCCAAATAATTACTGTCCGGTCAGCCTCACATCGATACCAGGCAAAATTCTGGAAAAGATTGTTAAGGAAATGGTCTTCCATTGAAGCTCTATCACGAATCCTTGTTTCCCCATTTCGTGCTTCCCCCACCCCTTCTTGAAGATACCATGGCTCTATGCAATAGAGTCCTGGGAGTTGTAGCTTTACAAGATCTTTAGCCTTCTCTGCCTCAGTGTTCTGATGCTCCACCAAACGACAACTCCCAGGATTCCATAGCATTGAGCTATGGCAGTTAAAGTGGTATCAAACTGCATACATTCTATAGTGTAGTTTGGCTTTCTAGATTTAGTTGAAGATAGTTTTTCTATTATTATTGCTTCTTTGTATGATGTTGCCTCCCTCCCCCCAATCCAAGCTTATTTAAATGAATTCAATTACATAAAGCGCAGCAATTATGGTGATATAATGAATGTTATTTTACTTCAAAATGTATTATCTTCCGCAAATATTAGTCAGCCTTAAATAGACAGAATAAAACATTTCACCAAATTAGACCAATAAAGATCTAATACATAACAATTTATGAAAGTTTAGGTTTCAAGTAGCAATGTGATGACTTTAGGAAAAGACTCATGTTCTGAATTTCCCATGCACTTTCACCCTCATTATATACTCAATGTCTGAATACCAAGTTTTGGAATTTGTGTCCTGGATTTATTTGGATCGGACCAAATCTGTACAACTGAAAATAGGGTTTTCTTAGGCAAGGGATTGTGCCATGGTAGCTAAAGTGCCACCAAACTGCATTCATTCTACAGTGTAGATGCACCAAGGAAGAATAGTATCATTGGAATATACTTGTGCCTCACATTTTCCATCTAAGAACCAATGCTGCGGAGGACGAAAGAGAAAAGCTGTAGAGCTGTAAAGTAAGTCAGAAAGTCATCTGGTTCCCATCATTCCCTTATGGTCTCTTTGTCTGAAAGATGCTGGCTATGGATGGAGGCTGAACTGCAGCAATGGAGGGCAAACATTACATCAAACTGCAGGTGCAGTGATGGGAAGGAGTCTTCGCCAATTACTTTCCTTCTCATGGCTTTTCTGGGATGCACAGATTCCTCTCAGCAGCTCTCCTTGTTTGGCGCCGATAAAAATAAAGTTTAACGATGGAATTTTCCTTAAGATAATCAGAGGCGGTCTAATTTATGCCTCCAACGCCCGTTTGCAGACAGATGTAATGCCGCTCGGAGTGGCAACATTACAGTTAGTAATGACTCCGGCTGACTGCTGTTTGGGGAGAATTTATTTAACAGTTGACTGAGCAATGACCCCATATGATATTGTCATAATCAACGTGTGCTTTTTTTTTTAAAAAGGAAAATAAATAAATAAATGGGTACCAAAATAGGCCTCTCTCTGCTTGTGGGAAGGGTCTTGAATGATGCCGAAGGAGAAGAATGATGGAAGCAAAGAAGTCAAATTTGGGGCATTTTGGGTGGGCAACTTGAAGTCCAGAAACTAATTGAAAAAGGAACAAGCTGCCTCTCCAATGACTGTCTGCTACACTAGAAAGAAGAGGGAGAAAGACTCCATCTACACTGCCATATAATGCAGTTTGAAAGTGCATTCTTTGGTCCGTGTAGATTCATATAACAAAGAGAATCAGAAGAAAAGGTGGTGGCAAAAAAAAAAAAAAGAAAAAAAAAAAGGAAAACAGAAGTGGAAGGAAAAAACAGGATGGATGGTGTGCCTGCCAGAGAACCTGAAAGAATGAGAAATGAGTAGGGAAGAGAGCAAAGCATTGGAAACAGGGAAGGTTATCACCAAACTACAAATCCCACAATTCCATAGCTATTCAAGAGATGTCAGACTGCATTTGCTTCTACTAGAGGGCACTTCCACACAGGACTAAAATCTGCGCCAAGCAGATTTAAATAACACACTTTGGCATGGATTCCAGACCTCACTCCCCACAGAAACCCAGGAGTGAGTTGGGTTGGGGTGGTGGCTACATGCCATACTGAGACAAATTGGGATGCAATGAAGTCTCCCCTCCAGTCCCCATTTACCCCTAAAACTTACTTTAAAAGTCCCTGGCCACCAAAATTTCCCTCCTCATGTCCTCCTGGCATAAGAAAAGGCTGTCTAAGGAGAAGGGAGGGGAGAGGAGGAAAATCCCGCTCCCGTCTCCTCATGCATCATGCCAGGAGGATGCGAGGAGGGAAGTTATAGTGGCCAGGGACCTTTAAAGTGCATTTCAAGGCTAAATTTAGAGCTTGGAGAGAGTGTGCGCCATCCCAATCTTCTGGACTCAATACCCCACAAGGCCCCGGGTCTTATAGGAAGGCCCAGATGGAATGGTGTATCTAAACCATGGCCTGTTCTGAATTAATTCATTATTACTAGAGGCATCATTTGGGTACCTCTGGTAAAAATCGAGATAGGTCCTGGTTTTTGGGCCCATCTGGATGGGCCCGTTGATGCATCTAGAGCAGTGGTTCCCAATCTTTCATCCTCCAGGTGTTTTGGACTTCAACTTCCACAATTCCTAACAGCAGTTAAGCTGCCTGGGAGTTCTGGGAGTTGAAGTTCAAAACACCTGGAGGACCACTGTTTGAGAGGCAGGCTTATAAGAGTTGATCAGAAAACCTGGCCCTAAGCTTTATAGGGCTTTATGGCTTTTAAACAGTACTTGGAATTGTGCTCAGAAACAGACCAATAGCCAGTGATGCAATTTCAACAAGTAAGGTGTACACTCGTGATAACCAGCCCCTCATTTATTCATATGTCTTCTCTAGGTAGGTATTTTTGAGGCCCATGAACATGACTTTGTGGTAGCACTTTCCAAGTATTTCAAGTTGGTAACATGCTTTTTAGACGTGCATCATTTTGAGACAAAGTAATTTGCTTTTATTCATAAGCTGGGGGGGGGGGGGGGGGAGGGAGGGGGGATCCAAACTCTGATAAGAAGTACCTACAGATACATGAATTCTCATAACAAAATGTATGAGGTCTCAACGATGCTCATGAAAACCTTTCATTTTTCGCTTATTTCATTACATTCATTTGTTACACCTTCTAAGTGCAGGCAACACACGAATGTGCCATGACACACCCTTTGGAAATCTATTTATTTGCCATATTTATATACCACCTTTCTCAGCTTGAAGGTGACTCAAAGCAGTTTACAGTCGGCACAATTCAATGCCCCCAACAACACAAAATACAGTTTAAAACATTTAGCATAAATATAAAGACCATACAGAACTATTAAAACCAATAAAAACATAAATCTTCAGTGTCTCATTACTGAAATCACTATCCAGTGTCAGTGTCCAGTCGTTCCATAGATCTAAATTTGTCTGTTACACTGCATTTGTAAATTCTTGCTTGAAAAGCCAGGTTTTAACTTTTTTACAAAATGTTAGGGGGGAGGGGGCCAATCTGATATCTCTAGGAAGGGTGTTCCACAGCCGAGGGGCCACCACTGAGAAGGCCCTGTCTCTCGTTCCCGCCAAACAAATCTGTGAAAAAGGTGAGACCGAGAACAGGGCCTCCCCAGAGGATCTTAAAGTCCTAGATGGTTCATAACGAGAGATATGTTCGGACAGGTAAGCTGGGCTTTAGGGCTTTATAGGCTAAAGCCAACACTTTGAATTGTGCCCGGTAGCAGACTGGCAGCCAGTGGAGTTGGTGCAGCAGAGGAGCTTTGTGCTCCCTGAGCTCTGCTCCTATTAGCAACCTGGCCACCGCCCGTTGGACCATTTGGAGCTTCCGAACAGTCTTCAAAGGCAACCCGACGTAGAGCGCGTGGCAGTAGTCCATACGGAAATCTCAGCTCGGTGTTATTCTTGATCCAGAAGACTGTCCTTTCAATAGGGTTAACTATTATCCATGGTTTCACATATCCTTGTAAAGTCCTGAAATGTTTGCCCTATGGTTATGTAGATTTATTGTATTCTACATTGACACAAATGGCTTTTACAAGAGGGATTTACACTTGCCAGGAAAACACCAGCAATACATTTGCCTCACCTCCTCAGACAGCAAGATGTCTTAGACTGGTCTCTATATGTGTGTGTGTGTGTGTATGTTTAAAATGTGAGTGGCGAAAAGTCCTATACATCCATTTTTGATTTAGTTTGGTGGGTCTGTGTTTGAGGTTTTATGAGAGAGAGAGGTGCAATCCACTTGTCTGCCATCTTAGGTCTCCTCCTGACAGTCCTCTCTCTGATAATTTGCCATCCTTCCTATTAATCTTCAAACCGACCAATCTCTATTTTATTGATAATGCTCAGCTCAGTCTCAGAAATAATGGGAAGGAATAGTCCCAAGGTTTTTGTGAGAGCCTCGCCTTTATAAATCCTCCAACTTTAAGAGTTCTCATTTACGACTCAGATATATTTAGGCCTTCATGCCATATTGAAATCTCCCCCAACCATCATTAGCAAGCAGATGAGCTGGTAATTTCTTCCTGTAAATTTGTTCGGGCTCCATCAGCTATTTTATACGGAATTTATTTGTTTTTTATATATCCAATATTCATCTTCAGAAGTGGAATAATTTTGGTGATGGCATTAGGGAGGTCTCAAGTCATCCGTAATACTCATTTAAAGAAACACATTTTACTGTCTTTCCTCAAGTCAACCCATGGCAAAACCTTCCCAAATTAGTAAACTTTTATTACACAGTAGCTGCTAAAATGATATATAAAAGACAGAGCCTTCTGATTTATCAGTAGACACAGAAATAAGGGGCAATAACTGCCGAAAGGAAATGTTGCAGCCGTATCTGTTGAATGTATGTCTTGCAGGCCTAATCACTTAATTATATCAAAACTCTTGAAAGTTTTTGTGGAAACACTGATTGTCCATATTAAACAGAGTGTAGAAAGGCAATAGGGCCTAGTTGTATTTTCATATATACGTTTCAATAGTATTATATTCTATCTGTGTGTCTAACCATGTTGCACCCCACCTTGAGCTGTAAGGAGAGGAAGGTATCCAACTTATCCAACTTTCGCTTATCTAATGTTCTGTATTATCCAGCGCAGTCCAGGGTGGGAGAAAGAAAGAACCCTGGTCTGTTTTGGTGCTAAATTTGTAAATACTGTAATATCTTCACAACATTACTGTGTATTGAACTGTGTTTTCTGTTGATTTGTTGTAAAACATGAGGTTTTGGTGCTTAATTTGTAAAATCATAATGTGATCATAATGCAATTTGACATTTAATCCCTCCTTATTATCCAACATTTTTGCTTATCCAATGTTACGCCGGCCCATTTATGTTGCATAAGTGAGACTATTGTATTGAAAAGGGAGTATTGATTATTTCTGACCTATGGTGATGCCAATGTGAAATTATCATAGGGTCCCCTTGGCAAGATTTGTTCAGAAGACATTCATCATTGCTGGGCTGGACTTTAACACAGCAGGTTAACTGCAAGCTGTAGTAAATCTTGCCGATCTAAAGGTTGACTGTTCAAAGTCGGGTCAGGGTGAGCTCCTGGCCTTTACTCTCACTTGTGCCTACCTAGCAGTTATGAAAACAGCAATGTGAGTAGATAAATAAGTACCGCTTCCGCAGGGAGGAATTTAAGGCACCCATAAGGAAATGCCAGAAAAAATGCCAGAGATTCTATCAAGGAGGCAGTTTACAAACAAAGCTCTTCCTCAGGGAAAAGTGGAGTGACATCACCCCCCTCCCAGCCCCCCGTGGCTGGAACCGAGCACAGCCTCCAAGATGCCGAAAATAGGAAAGCCTATATATACCTCTATGTACAGCTGTCTGTCTTGTCAATGTATAATGGCACTGAATGTTTGCAATATATGTTTTTTATGATCCGCTCTGAGTCCCCTTCAGGTTGAGAAGAGCAGAATATAAATACTGTAAGTAAATGAATGAATGAATGAATGAATGAATGAATAAATAGTGATTTGCACAAATCACTCAATAGATTTCATGGCCAAGCAAGGATTTGAGCCCTGGTTCCCAACTCTCAAACCACACCACACTGGCTTTGAGTCAATTCATACCAGTAAATAATAATAATAAATATTATGATTATTATTATTAACATTTAACATGTTCAACTTAATTTTAAAACATAATATTCTATCCCAGGGGCGTCAAACTCATTTTAATCAACTCCCATAACCTCTAATGATGAGGAACATAGGAGTTGTAGTCTAGCATCTGAATGGCCACATAAAAGGACATGGAGGGCTGAATTTGGCCCGCAGGCCTTGAGTTTAACACATGCATTCTATGCTTTGCTTACTATTTATACATTTATCCCCACACCCCATTGGCTCAGATTACTTGTTACAAGTTGGTGCTTTAACTCCCAGAAATTCATTCAGAGGATTATTTGTGTCATTTGCATTTTGCCTGGGGTTTAGCTCTATCTACAGCGTGAATTGCATAAGAGATCCAAAATCCTCCTTTTGCGGAGAGAAATACAGGTGGATAAATGATGGTGCTGTATATGCACTTCATAGGGGACTACATTAACTCAGATCACTGTAGGTTAGAAGTATTCAATGGTAACAGCATATTCCATTACTCTTTACCCAAAAAGGACATTTATTTAATGTCCATATGTTAGATTGCTGCTAATAAATGGCTAGATTTTATCACTCCGGGCTTGATGCTGGCTTCCCAGAGTTTAATAAGGATGTAAAGAATTAGCTGCCTGCCTGCTCTCTGTGGTTGGACATGCAGCGAAAAGTTTTCCACTTCTATATTTTACTTATTTTTAATAGCACTTAATAGTGTAACATTCTACCTTTTGATGAAGAGTTTATACCAGTAAACAAATAATAAAAAAGCAAATGCAGTGACTGGCCTTCTGTAATGCTGTTACCTATTCCTAATCTAAATTTATGGATCTGTACCTTAACAGATTAGAGAGCTGGGTCAAAACTAACGAAATGAATTTCAACAGAGAGAATTGTACGATGCAACACTTTGGCAATAAAAATGAAATGTGCAGATACAGGATGGGAAAACAGTCTATGCAAAAGGGACTTAGGAGTCTTAGTAGACCACAAGCAGAATAAGAGTCAACAATGTGATATGGCAGCTAAAAAGGCCAATGTGATTCTAGGCTGCATCAATTGGAGTCTTGTGTCTAGATTGAGATAAGTCATAATCCCATTCCATTTTGTTTTGGTCAGGCCTCACCTGGAGTAAGACTGTGTCCAATTCTGGGCACCATACTTCAAGAAGGATATCAACTTGCTGGAACGGGTCTGGCGAGATACTCAGGTTTCCCCAAGTCTCCTCCAACAGGGATTAAACTTCTGAAACTTTTTAAATTTATATTTATTTATTTACCATATTTCTATCCCACCACTTCTCAACCCCCAAAGGGGGCCTCAGGATGGCTTACAATGGGCACTGTTACGATGCCACTACATAGCAATTGCAATAATAAAACCACAATTGAACATAAGTCATAGTTAAAAACAATACATAAGCAATCATTAAAACCGTAAAACAATCTCATCAGCCGTATAACCGTTCCAGTTAATGTCCTTCTAATGTCCTTTTGCCCTTGGCTGGGAGGATGAAACAAGCAAAGGGTTTCCTTCCTTTCATTTAGAGCACTTGAGAAGTATTTAGAACATCCCCTCTATATTTTCTCAGCAAAGAGATTCCAGTTGATTTATTTCCATTGAAGTAGTGGAACCCATTCTCTGTTTTATACCTGATTCTCCTACTGCTTCTCCAAGTTGAAGGTGTGGGTTCTGTTTTCAGCTTCAGCACCAGGACAGCTCCCCTGAAACCAGAATAATCAATGGAAGCACAATATCATAGAACCTGTTGTACTCCAGGCCAAGAAACACCTATGACCCCCCCTCCCCCGCACCACACAAGAGTCCAGGAATATAAGCAAACAGTTTATTGCAAAAACATATTAAAAGCATATAAAAATCAGGAATAAGAAAGGAAGAGATATAATCCAAAAAGGTTTAGCAACAGGTGATAACCAGACAATAATCCAAATGTCTCATAAAGTTCCAGAGGTGACAAAGTTCAAGAACAGTCAGAAATCACAGATACAGCAGAAGTCCACTATCAAGACGGTATAACTAGTAAAACTGGAGCAGAAGTGCATGAACAGGAAAATAGAAAAAATGTTCAGGATATATTAAATCCAAAATCAAAGCTTGACTTGAACCAGGAACAAGAAAACTCATGCTTAGCTTCTCACTCTAATGCAGCATTGCCTGAACCGATCTTAAAGTAAACAACTTGTTGTTTAATAGACACCCATGAAATCATGCCTTTTCCTGTGAATTTTCTTCACAACTTTCCCACCAAATCTATTTTCGGGTCTGATTTGTAAATGAAGACCTTTGTTGATCTCCATAGCTACAGGTGGATCTCCATGAGAACCCTCCTTATCACCCAGCTCTTCACTCAACTCCTTATCTGCTGTTACTACTTCTGACTCCCCTGAATGCCCTTGAGGCTCTGCACTTTCCAAGTCAGTTTTCTCACAGAGAGAATAATCATTTTGAATTTCTCAGACTTGAGAGTTCATCACTTTGTGCCACAGGAAAGTTCACCATCCTCTCTATATCATCAGTTAAACCATCAGCCTCTGGTGGCTGATCTACAACAGAACCATTCAATCCAACAGACTGCCATGCAAAAAAGTACTCCTGAAGATGGCAATCCAGCCTCTGCTGAAAAGCCTTCAGAGAAAATTGAGAATTTATTCACCATTCCTCCAATAACAGACCCACTGGCTGACCCTGTATCTCCATTATTCCACGGGCAGCCTTCTAAGGCAGCAAGGGAAGTAGTATTATTCCTACATTGCAGATGATGAGAAGACGTGAAGAGAAAGAAAGAGGGAGGAGCTTCCCAAAAGCAATTCATCATGGAGAGGCAGTTAGAATGCTGTCATACTGGATTCATTCCTCAGTGTAGATGCTCCCTCTATTTCCAAGGCAATACATTTCCATAGTTCTCCTGTGTATCATTTCCTATCATGGGCTACTGAGCTTTTTTCAACTGGGAAAAAATGTCTTTATTGCACTGGGCTGAGAAGGAAGGCAAGGACTCCATGAAACCCCACAGGCAGACCTGAAACAGATGAACAAATCATACATAGATTTGACTGCGGTGGAAGTATTGTATTCTCAAGTCAGCAGTTTTGGGACTGGGGCCTTTGGAGGTAGCTGTAGGGCCCCTGCGAACACAATGGAAGAAAATTACATTAAAACTGTGTGCCGAGCTAATAAATCATACAGTAGCCTTGTAGAAACCGGTGCCTCAAGAAAGAACTGTCTGCTCCTGAATGAAAATAGATTAAAGCTTTCTTAGGAATCCCAGGGTTCAGCTTATTTGCTCCTTTTGCCCACAGCAAGTCTTCTTAATTCTCCAGCCCTTTCTGTGAAATTAATAAGCCCGAGTCAGCCAATGGGTGAGTGGAAGTGATAACATATGACTAATGGAGCCAATTGGCACATGAAAGAGAAAACTACCAGGGGATTCTCAATTGCTGGCATGAGGAGAAGGAATGAAAGCTTTTTCTCATTTTTTACATGGTCAAAGACATGGATCAGAAGGCATGACGGCATGCAAAGAAGTTGACCTAGCTTCAAGGATGCTATGGAAGTTTGCTCAAGCCTGGCTCAGAAACAAACTTCTCAGGTTCTTGAAAAGTTTTCTTCAAAGAAATGCAATCAGCTAAACATTGCAAAGAATAAGAATGAAAGATTCAGCTATTTGCTGATCTAAGGCTAAGTCTACACTGCCAAATAATGCAATTTGGGGCCACCGGGGTGCAATGGGTTAAACCCTTGTGCTGCTGAACTGCTGACCTGAAGGTTGGCAGTTTGAACCCATGGAACGGGGTGAGCTACCACTGTTGGGCCAAGCTCCTGCCAACCTAGCATTTGAAAACATACAAATGTGAGTAGATAAATAGGTACCGCTTCGGTGGAAAAGGCATAAGACACTCCAAGCAGTCATGCCGCCACAGACCAGGAGATGACAACACAGGATCCTCAGATTGGAAATGGAGAACAGCACTGTACAGAAGTGTTTATTATAATGTGTTTAAAATCTGTATTTGTGTTTTACATTGGTTGCCTATGGCTGGAGCGGCCCAGCTGTGAGAGATATGTTGCCATGGAAACAAGGCAGAAGAGGAGGTGGGAGGAGCTTAGAGAGAAAAAGGTTTGAAAGTGACAGTTAAGTTTCAGTCAGGAGGAAGAGACCCTGAGAGAGAGTAGCAGAGTCAGATAGGGACTCTGAGAGAGTAGCAGTCAGGAGGAAGAGACCCTGAGAGAGAGTAGCAGAGTCAGATAGGGACTCTGAGAGAGTAGTAGAGTCAGGGAAGAGACTCTGAGGAGTGAAGAAGTGTAGTGTTAGTTAGTGTTCGTGAATATTTCTTCAGCTAGGGAGCTGAAGGGTAAAACTTTGTTAGATTTCTTTAGTTAAAAAGAACTAACAGAGGCTTTGTACGATTGCCAGTCGGTGGAAGACTGGAGTTCTATTATTTGATCCAGTAAAGATCAAACAGTGAGAATATTCACAGCAGGGAACACTGAATAATAGACACCTTCACCAGAGCAAGAGTTTAAAAGTTGTAACATCAAAGGCTGAAGTGTATCTCTACCAAGTCATATTGTAACCATCAAGTATATGCCAAGCATAACCTCTCCATATTGTAACCATCAAGTATATGCCAAGCTGAACATCTTTATATTGCAACCACAAGCTTTGTTCAACAATAAACTTGTTCTCTTTGTTATTTTAAAAACTGCCTCATCTCCATTGATTTTACGTTCGGTGCATTCCACTCTACCAAAATTTCCTCACAACATAAACAGAGACTAACAGAGACTTTAATACCAGCGTCTCTATACATTATGGTGGCAGTTTAATTAGCATTGACGGAGGTTCCTTACAGTAATTGGTGGCATTAATACTTCTTTACAGCACCTCCCCTAGAGCCTGAGATAAGCACCGCCTTCAAAGCCAGAAATGAAAGGAGAAGTCTTTGCCTTTTTTTGTGTTTGTGTGTCTCATTGTATTGTAACAAGCATTGAATATTTGCGGATATCTGTTTATACTGTAATCCACTCTGAGTCCCCACAGGGAGAAGGGCAGAATATTAGTAAAGTGTATTATTATTACAATTTGAACTGCATTATATGATCTGTGTAGACCCATGTAATGCAGTTCAATGCAGTTCAATATATATATATATACACTGGCCGTATAATGATTTTCAAATATATATATACACTGGCCATATCATAGAATCATAGAGTTGGAAGAAACCTCATGGGCCATCCAATCCATGCAGTTTGAACAGCAATATATGGCCAGTGTAGACCTATATAATACAGTTTGAACTGTGTTGATCTGCATTACATGGGCCTACGCTGACCATATATTACTGTTCAAACTGCAATATTTGGCAGCATAGATCCAGCCTTACTGATCAACTCCATTTTGGAAAAGATCTCAATTGTAAACCAAATGTTGTCATGTGTGCTATGGCTCTACTGTGAGTAGTAATCTTCAATTTCTGTTAATTATACTGGAATATTACCAAGACAGAGATTCCAATACTGAACCTTGTACAATTGAAGAGGTTAATAAATAATCCAATTGCCAAAAGCAAAAGGCATTGGGGTCCCCTTCCACCAAAGGAAACCATCATGAAGACAGTGGGCAAGTGTAAGTTTACTTTTGTTTATGGATGGGCAGGAATTTTTTGTCCTCTTTTATAATGTTTTTATTTTGCCTACCCAACACTGTAAATGAGGACTTTGACGTAAAATTGTGTCTTTCATAGGTGTCACTGGGCAAGTAATAAAGGGGATAAAGTTGAATTCACAGTGAACACCTATGGCACCCATCATGTTGAAGATTGAGACTCTGAAACAGCGAAGCTCAGGCTAGGGGAAAGGAGATGGAACTTGGATATGGTTTTTGGTTTTGGCTTAAAGCAGGGGTTTAGGGCACTTCCAGACAAGCCCTATATACCAGGATCTGATGCCAGGTTTTCTGTTTATCCCAGATTATCTGGCAGTGTAGACTCATACAATCCAGTTTAAAGCAAAAAACCTGGGATCAGATCCTGGGATACAGGGCCAGTCTGGAAGGACCCTTAGGGATCCTTGAATTCGTCTCCCAATACATAGCAGGCTCGACAGTGACCCAGTTGTTAGGTTTACTATTGGGGCTAAGGCATCATCACTCCATTTAAGAGGAAATGAGGTAAGGAAGAGACCCCTATTTCTACTGCTTCCACATTAGGACTGTCCCTCTCTTATGGGTTTTAAAGAAGTTTCTATTTGAACAACAACAAGGATTAAAATTGTATCATAGTCGCAATTAGAGTGAAACCAAAAGTGGATCCACAACCCTAAAAAATTGGATGCGGACATTTCTCTATCTCTGCTACATACACATAGAGGTGGGCTGTAATCATGAGCTGCTTTTTTACTATTATAGAAGCAGTATTTTTTTTTACCGTCTGGGAAACAAGAGCAATCGAATGCACTGGTAGGCTCCGTAACCCCATAGGGAGCAAAATAAACAATAAAATTAACCAGATCCCGACGGCATGGCATGAATGAAGAATGAACGCAGTGGATGCAACTTGAAGCAGAAGAGAAAAAGTCCTAAGGCTTTGAAGTAGTTTAATTTCCTGAGCTGGTTTGGGCAACATTTGTTTTTTGAACACCAGATTAAATATCACCACTCGGCTGCCAGGGTTTGAGGGCAACAAATGCTTTCAGGGCAAAGAGCAGATAAGCTGCCATGTCGGAAGACTCTTTTCCAGTCTCCCCTCCTATTCTGGAAATTGCCTGCATAAATAACAAGCGAGCGCAACATAGTTTGATTGAAAGGAGAAGTGCATGATTTATATTTTCCTCCAGCGCCTTATTCCTATTATCTGTAGGTGTGATAAGAGAGGGAGGGTGAGCCCTTATGAGGAAAAGAACAAACCAGAAATCATGGTCTATAGTTCAGAGGTAGGGTGGCCAATGAAAGCCATCATTGTGTCCACGGGATATTCTGAGGTCAGAAGAATCTGTATCCTTACAATGCCAGAGTGCGTTCAGCATTGTATCAGTGGGAGGCCTTCCGCCTCCAGTTACATTTCACTTCATTCTCGAATTTCTAGCACTGAATTTCTAGACATTAAATGCTGTCCATCCCTGCAAGGCTTACATTTGCTATGTTCCCATTTTCCTTGGTCATTTTCCCTGTCCCCCCTTTCTTGGATGTCTCGGTTGTATTTCTAACTGGTGGTCCATGTTGCTGCTCTTAACATTTTCAATGCAAAGAGCCATTGCAGTCCCAGTTCTCGTGATGATTCATCAAAAGTAGCAGGAGTTGTAATTCAAAACTCTGGGGATCAAAATTAGGTAAAAACTTAAAGAGCATTGACCATAAAAAAGATTAAACTGTGATGCTGAAAAGCAAAGGAGGAGCCAAGATTGGCTCCCAGTTGCTTTTGTGTCGGGCAAGTTTTCATACTGGGAGGGTCCTTACCGTTATGAGCTCCCGAAGTACCAAAGGTACTGAAAGAAATGGAAGAAACAGAAGAAATAAATTCCACTCACAAGTCTAATTGATATGGGGATCTTACTGTCTCTAGACTAATTCCAAAGACAACAATTAGATTTATTAATCTGGGAGAATCAAAGAGGCTGAGAAGACTCTCTTAGAATGACTTTGTCATAAGTCTTTGAATATACTCTTTCTCTCCTTTTCTAAGTCTGAGTTCTGGGATCTGTATGTTATGGGACATAGAGAACCAGCTTGTATTTCTGCCTTGGAAGATGGAGAGGGATATGTCATATATCTTGGAAGGCCTTCTCCAGAAAAGTAGAATAGCAGCTTTCTTTTATTAACTACTAGCTTGGGGACCTGGCAGTGCTCAGGTGATTTGAGAAATCATTGTTTTGCAAAGTTTTGTAATTTCAGTTTGCTAAAGTGTAACACTATGTATTAAAGAAAAGATAGCCTTTCTTTTTTGTTTTTTTTTATGAATCTCCCAATAGAAAATGCATAAGGATGTGGGTGAACTACAATTTCCAGAATCGTGTGTCAATCTAAACCCTACCATTACTCAATGTTGGCCACGTTGGGTCTGTGTGCCAAGTTTGGTCCAGATCCGACATCAGCTGGGTTCAGTGATATCTAGAGAACCTGGTGGCGCAGTGGGTTAAACCCCTGTGCCGACAGGACTGAAGACCGACAGGTCACAGGTTCAAATCTGGGGAGAGGCGGATGAGCTCCCTCTATCAGGTCCAGCTCCTCATACGGGGACATGAGAGAAGCCTTCCACAAGGATGATAAAAACATCAAATCATCCGGGCGTCCCCTGGGCAACGTCCTTGCAGACGGCCAATTCTCTCACACCAGAAGCGTCTTGCAGTTTCTCATGTTGCTCCTGACATGACAAAAAAGTGATATCTAGATAAAGGTAAACTACAACTCCCAGATTCCCAGGGCAATCACCTCCACAGGCAATCACCCAGCCAGTATGCACAATTGGCCATGTTGCTTCTTTGTGCCAAGTTTGGATCAGATCCATCATCAGCTGGGTTCACTGTTCTCTGGATAAGGGTGAACTACAACTCCCAGGGTAATCACCCCTAAACTCTGCAAGTATGCACAGTTGCCTGTGTTGGGTCTGCGTGCCAAGGAAGTTCCAGGTTCATCATTGGTGCAGCTCAGAGTGTTCTTAGATTGCAGGTGAACTATACGTCCCAGTCCCCACAACTCCTATAAATCATGAATTCTCTCCAAACCTCTCCAGTATGTTCAGTTGCTGATCAATTCCTCTGTTTGCTGTGTACCATAGGAAAGGGTTGGAAACAGATAAGGGAGAAGCAGTGGGAGGGGTCATACAAATGAAGAGAGAAAGGAACACTGGGATGTGCTCGCTATAAGCTGCAATGTTCTCAGAGAGCGTGACTTGGTGTCTCCTCAGCACTGGGAACAATAGCCTGTTTGTGGAGGTCAGAGTCTGTGTGGACAGATACCTGTGCCACATACACACATTCAGATTTTCACTTTTATAATGTGTATAGATAGAGATATTTAGGGCAGCATACTTTTTATATAAGATTGCAAAGCAATTCTTTCTCATTATGGGGTGGTATAATGCAACATCCCTAGGGAGAGATATGGCCATCAGGTATGAAGCAGAAAAAATGCAAAACTTTTCTCTGTCTGCACTCAACATATTTCACTTTCTTAAAGCATGTGATCAAATGGGACACAGTAATAATGTAATTTGTGCAAAACCTAGCCAGCCGTATCGCTTGCTGGCCATCTTTCCCCACCTTTATATAACTATCATTGTCCATGGGCTAGCGTCCACCCGGAGAAAGTCCCATTAATTTCTACGTCCCAAAGGAAGAGCCACGATCACATTTATTCCTCTCAGCTTTGCAGTTCATCCTTAATAGGCATTCCATGGATGAATAGAGTTGGTTAGTAATTCATGGAGGTATTGATCCCTGTATATTAAATCAAGCAGAAGCCAACTCTTGACCTTCAGCTCCTCCCTTCAGTATTATAAGGAGAGCATTGAGTTCTGCGGCAAAGCATCCAAAGAGCTTCAAAGGCTGTGCAATGCTACATCTTTCTGGAGAGAAGTCCCAAAGACAGAGGAAATCTCTCTTCTCTCAAACCCAGCCATTCTTGGCAACCTGAGTGACATGAGAATCCAGTCATAGAGGACCAGTTAATGGGAAACTCCCAGGATCCCAAAGCATTGAGACATGGAGGTTAAAGTGGTGTCAAACTGCGTGTGTAGATGCAGCCTAAGTACCTTTAAAATTGAGTAGCTACAGTTCATGGATGTGAAAATCTTTCAGTCTTGATTTCATCGTTTCTCTACATCCCATCTGTATTTTCTCTACTTCTTGAGTTCCCATTCTCGCATTCAAATGTGTTCAAACTTTCAATGCATTTTAATGCCTAGTTTGCCAACTTATTTGTACGATTTGCCTGATTTACATAACTTTTTCTCGGTTAATAAAAAAAAAGCTTACACGCATTTCCAGTAGGCTCATTTCATCTGGTGTCAGTTTCCTAAATCTGTGTTGTTCTGTTCACACTTTATTTTTTAGAAACATTGTGTAAGCCTCACATTGATGTAAATATAGGCAGTCCCTGAGTTACAAACATCTGAGTTACAAACGACTCTTAGTTAAGAATGGGGTGAGAAACAGTACATGAGAAATCTACCATTTGGAAGGGAATTTCACTCCAGAAAAAATAATAATGGGGATAAGGTGTCTCCACTGAAACATTATCACTAATCCTTGGCTCTCCAAGTAAAGGTAAAGGTTTCCCTTGACATTAATTCTAGTTGTGTCCCATTTCTAAGCCGAAGAGCTAGCTTTGCCCTTAGACACCTCCTAGTCATGTGGCTGGCATGACTGCATGGATCGCTGTTACCTTCCCACTGGAGTAGTACCTATTGATCTACACACATTTGCATGTTTTTGAACTGCTAGGTTGGCAGAAGCTGAGGCTAACAGCGGGAGCTACCCCCGCTCCCCTAATTTGGACTGGCGACCTTTTGCTCATCAAGTTAAGCAGCTTGGCGGTTTAACCCACTGTACAACCAGGGCTCTTGTTGGTTCTCCAACAAGCAAATGTTCCAAAATCCAATCCTCATGGGCACAGAAAGTGAGGTGGAATCCTCTGACCAGGGGCACAGAAAGCAAAACAAAAACACTGCAGGGGTGTTAACCCTTCTCTATGCTAGTCAAAGCTAACACACACGTGCGTGCGTGGCTGGAGTTACACATTAAAATGCATCTGTTCTGACTCACAAAGAAATTCAGCTTAAGAACAAACCTGCAAAATTTATCTTGTTTGTAACTTGAGGACTACCTGTTTGCTACACTTAGGCCCTTTCTACACTGCCCTATATCTCAGGGTCTGATCCCAGATTATTGGCTTTAAACTAGATCATTTGAGTCTCCACTGCCAAATAATCTGGGATCCGATCCTGGGATATAGTGCAGTGTACTGTACATAGGAGCCCCCGGTGGCGCAGTGGGTTAAAGCACTGAGCTGCTGAGCTTGTTAATCAAAAGGTCACAGGTTCGATTCCGGGGAGCGGCGTGAGCTTCCGCTGTCAGCCCTAGCTTCTGCCAACCTAGCAGTTCGAAAACATGCAAATGTGAGTAGATCAATAGGTACCGCTCCGGCGGGAAGGTAACGGCGCTCCATGCAGTCATGCCGGCCACATGACCTTGGAGGTGTCTACGGACAATGCTGGCTCTTCGGCTTAGAAATGGAGATGAGCACCACACCCCAGAGGCAGACATGACTGGACTTAATGTCAGGGGACTACCTTTACCTTTACCTACTGTACATAGATAGCTGTTAGGTTTTTTCCCCCCATTTACACAAACATTAAAAAAATGACTATTATTTACTGATTGTGCACCTACACTACAGAATTAATGCATTACAGAATTAATTAACCCTTTCACTGCCATGAGCCAGTGCTACAGAATCACAGGAAATGCCTTGAACCTACTCTTCCAAAGACAGATGGTGCCCCAGCAAACTACAGCTCCCAGGATTCCGTAGCATTGAGCCATGGCAGTTCAAGCAGTGTCAAACTGCATTCATTCTGCAGTGCAGGCACACCATTAAACATTAGAATGCTGCAAGTAATTGGTCCACACAGTGCAGTACAGATTCAATAGACACAACAGGCATGAAGCATGGTGCACATGAGCCAGGACTCCTACTCCACTCTTGAGACCACATTCATGCAAGTATAACCTATTGGAAATTCCATAATCTATTGGAATCAACTGTGTCATTACCTTATTGAAAAAGGTAAAAATGATGTCATATCCGTTCGGCAAATGTGAATCCTCACGAACATGTGGAGACCATCTTTTGAAAACCACTAGCCAAGAAAAGCATGACCATGTTAGAAGTCAACTCTTTGAACAAGTGATATTTATAAGCATTCATGTAATGGCACACAGGTAACTCAGCTGTTAAACTGAAGAACCATGTCTTTAAACTGCCAAGGATAAAGACATGCCACTACAAAGATATATTTGGCTAGTAGGGGATGGTTGTTTCTTTGAAACAGAATTTGAAGTTGCCCATCTGCTCTCCCTCTTGTTTAAAACATGCACTCAAGAAACAAAAACAAAGTAGTCTTCTTTAAAAATAACATATCTTGTTTACTCATAAACAAGTTGTATATATCCAGCATACCAGTCTTTAAGCATATAGATATAGTCCAAACTGTATAAGTAGCTTTCTGTTTGCACAACACTGGGATCCAGGTGAAATAAAAGAGGCAATCGTCTTTCTCACTCTCTCCTGTTATGGGTTCCCTGAACTGGCTCCAGATTTCCATCCCAAACAACCTGAAATGAAATTTGACTTTCACTTTTCTTTTATCAGAATTTTGGAAATAAACAAACAAAAAAAAAGCCACACTCAACTAGACTGACACGGAATCCACTCTGTACTTTTACACTGATGAAATTATTTTAGTCCTTTTGAAGCTCTTTCTGCATCCATCAACATTCATCTGAAGTTTACTTTCTCCCCCAAGAGGAAGCTTTCAATTTCCTTTGAATGAAATTCACTGTCAGTTTGTCAGACTAAGTTTTCTGCTGCGATACCACATTGGCTTCCACCCACAAGGCTTGACTGTTTCCTGCTTGCAATACACTTTTCTGGAGTTTACATTTTCTTCAGTGGGATCAATTTCCTTCACTTTGTTTCTTCTAACTGGGGCCCATTCACACTATACAGCTATATTGCTATGATTCCACTTTAACTGCTATGGTTCTCTATAATGGAGTACTGGGATTGGTAATTGAGGGAAGGACATCTGAGATTCTCATCCAGAGAGTTCTACTATGCCAACAAACTACAAATCCCAGAATGTAATAGGATGCAGTCAGTGATCCCATGCAGCTTACCATCTTCTGGGAAGAGGACAATTAGGAATGGGATTTAAAGGACTAGAGAATAGCCGCTTTGGACTATACAGAACAAGCAAAATCTATGCTAGCTATTTATTTATTTATTTATTTATTTATTTATTTATTTACAGTATTTATATTCTGTCCTTCTCATCCTGAAGGGGACTCGGGGCAGATCACAATGCACACATACATGGCAAACATTCAATGCTGTTTTTGACATACAAGACATACAGACAGACAGAGGTCATTCAGCATTTTCTTCCACTTTGGATCCTGGAGGTTGCTCGGCCACACGGGGAGCTGTCACTTCATCCACTATGATGCCAAGCCTTTTGATCGTAGTATATCCTCCTTGCCCTCTGGCATTTTTATGGTGTCATAAATTACCGCAAAGCAGTCCCTAATGTCTCTACTCACAGCACATCTGTTTTCAAACTACTTAGATAATCAGTAAGCTGGGCTATTTTTTAACAGCTATTTCATAGTCGGGAGCTTAACTCTGACTCGGGCTTCGAACTTGCCACCTTTTGGTCAGTAGTGATTTATTGCAGTTGATTAATCAGCTTTGCTACCAGTCTGACCCAACATGAAATGCATGCATTAAATGGGATTCAAACCCTCATCTCTCTATTTAATAGGAACACAAAGAATAGTTGCAATTTTTCATGGCTTCCATGAGACTGGATGTTTTGACACATTGGAGCCTTCCCTCAGTCAAAATGGCCCAGTGAGATTGTTCACATTTTCCAAAAAAAATCATCCAGAGGAAAAAAAATGTCTTGGTATAAAATATATATTTTGCTCAAAATTTCTTATTATCTTGGTTTCATGTATTTTAATATGTGTATGTTTTAACATGAAGCTTTAGGTGCTCTTACTGCCTATTACAGGGAAAACAAGTTGATTCCTAATCCATCCTAAATTTAGATGTGGGCTTTTCACCTTAAGAACAGACAAGCCTCTCGAGCTCTGAGGATTATCTGGGAAGGAATCCCACTGAAGCATTGCAGCACACCCAAATACCTGGGAGTCACTCTGTACCATGCTCTGACTTACAAGAAGCACTGCTTGAATATCAAGCAAAAAGTGGATGCTAGAAATAATATATGAAGGCTGACTGGCACAACCTGGGGATCACAACCAGACACAGTGAAGATATCTGCCCTTGTGCTTTGCTACTCTGCTGCTGAATAAGCATGCCCAGTGTGGAATACATTTCACCAGGTTAAAACAGTGGATGTGGCTTTTAATGAGACATGCCACATTATCACAGCATGCCTGTGCCCAACACTGCTGGAGAAATTATACTGTTTAGCCAGTATTGCACCACCTGATATCCTCTGGGAAGTAGCAGCCTGTAATGAAAAGACCAAGGCGTGGACATCTCCAACCCATTCTCTGTTCAGATATCAGCCAGCAAGCCAATGCCTTATATCAAGAAATAGCTTCCTAAAGTCTACAGAGATATTTGTAGGAACACCTCAGCAATCAAGAGTCCAAAAGTGGCAAGCTAAAACCTGGAATCTCAATCAGTGGCTGAGACCAGATGAGAAACTCCATCCTGGGCACACAGAAAATTGGGCGACCTGGAAGGCACTGAACAAGCTGTGTTGTGGGACCATGAGATGCAGAGCTAACTTTAAGAAATAGGGCTACAAAGTGGAGTCTACGACATGCAAGTGTGGAGAAGAGCAAACCACAGACTACCTACTAGCAGCCTGAGCCCTGCCACATGCACAATGAAGAACCTTCCCACAGTGACACCAGAGGCACTCCAAGTGGCCAACTTCGGGTCAAAGGACATTTAGCACAATGCTAAGTTTTTAACTTTGTCTTTGTTTTTGAATACATACATTATAACTGTACCCTCAATTAGCTTCTGACATGATAAATAAATAAATGTTTTAACATGCTTTTATGGTTGTATTTCAAGTATGTTTTAATATGTGCTCTGTAGATGTATTTGGCTCTGTTGAGTGCCCCACCTTGAGTCTAATGGAGAAGAGGGCAATGTTGTTGTTATTGTTCATTTGTTCAGTCGTTTCTGACTCTTCGTGACCTCATGGATCAGCCCACGCCAGAGCTCCCTGTTATCATCCCCAGCTCCTTCAAGGTCAATCCAGTCACTTCAAGGATGCCATCCAGCCATCTTGCCCTTGGTTGGCCCCTCTTCCTTTTTCCTTCCATTTTCCCCAGCAATAAAATATTTTTAATTATTTTTAAAAATGTATTGAGTTTTTTTTCCATAAAAGGACTTTTTTAAATTTTCTTAAAAAATTAAAACCTCCAATGTGACCCAGTCATTAACAGTTTCAAATGGAACACGATAGAGAGCTAATGAACATGTTTTTATGCAGTAAAGGGAAATATCTATGGCAGTGGATGTGGTGACCCAAAGTTTAGCTCTACTCATAATGTTATCAGTCTTGGCCATGATCCTGCGCTGTTGTCATCATACCTATGAATGTAGAACTCTATCATCATAGTTATGGTTAGCAAAGCACCACTAAACCTATCTTTATAGCTTCAGTTGAAACATATTGGAGATGTTGGCATTTGGGGCACTGGAAATGAAGTCCTTGGACATGGGTATCTTGAGAAGGTTGAGTCCCGGGTTAGTTTCCATTCCAGATCTGAATGGGTTCATCTTTGACTGCTCATGCTGCTGGTCCTCCACTTTATTGCATCTATAGCACACCAAACTTTAAACAACAATATTCAATTAATGGAACTTCCCTTATCATTGTCACAGGAGTAGGAAAACAACATAAAGCATCGAGGAGACAATCGGGATCACGGCTGTGTGCCAGGATGATAAGTAAGCAGCACAATTTAGTCCTTCTTAATCCACAAATTTAGGGTTGCTTGGCAACAGGAAAGCCCATCTCAAGAAGGCTTTCTATGTATACATTGTCTGCATGCTGAAAACAGTAAGCCCTTTCCCTGATGAAACCTTGTTTAGACACATCAGAGAAACTCTCCCAGGAAACTTGGCTAATTTGATTGCAATGCTCTTGAATTCGCTTGAGGTTCTCCCCTTGATGTTTGCCAGAGCAAGACCCTGTAAACTGGCCTCAAGCTTCACTTCGGGCGAGATCTATGGCCATGGAGAGAGATGTTGAACTTCCCTGAGAGAGCATCTCTTAATCTTCTTGAAAATCACTCTGTTTCCCTTAATATTTGCTATAAAGGCTTCACCTCCAATTTTGCTTCAGGTAAAACGTGGCATCAGTTCTAATGTCTCGATTAACATCTTCTTATATTAGTTTTCCATGAAATCCGCTGGCGGACTTGACTCAAATAATAAAGAACTATCCAAGGTACTGAACCAGTTTTTGTGGGGTAAGATACAGCACTATGTACAGCTCAGACTAAACTTCAGACTAAAACTAGACTGGATTCACAGCCTCATTGGCATGAAAGCCGCCAGCCCTACTAGATCCAATTCTGCAAGGGGTCTATTTAGGCTTTGACTTTTCCTTGCCTTTGTCAGTTCTGAATTATTAGACACTTAGAATCATAGACTTGGAAGAGACCACATGGGCCATCTAGTCCAACCTCCTGCCATGCAAGAAAAGCACAATCAAAGTATCCCTGACAGATGGCCATCTAGCCTCTGTTTAAAAATTTCCAAGGAAGGGGCTTCTACCACACTGAGGAAGAAAGTTCCACTGCTGAACAGCTCATACAGTAAGGAAGTTCTTGCTAATGTTCAGGTGGAATCTCCTTTCTTGCAATCTGAACCCATTGCTCCTAGTCCTAGTTTCAAGGGGAGCAGAAAACAAGCCTGCTCCCTCTTCCTTATGGCACGCTTTCACATATTTACACATGGCTATCATGTCTCCTCCCAACCTTCTCATCTGAAGGCTAAACAGACCCAGGTCTTTAAGATGCTCCTCATAGGGATTAATGGTCTCCAGACCTTTGATCATTTTAGTCACCCTCCTCTGGACAACTTCCAGCTTGTCAATAATTCTTTTGTACTGTGGTGCCCAGAGTTGGACACAGTATTCCAGATGAGGGCTAACCAAAACAGAATACAAAGGCACCATGACTTCCCTCGATGTAGACACTATAATCACATAACACTATAGTTTATTTTTTACTGCTGTTTTTTTTAACTTAATTGGTAGACAGTTACTACTGTGGATTATCTCATGTGACACGTTACACAGAATCCTGTAGACACATTCCAATTGGTCTCATTTGAGGAGAAAGATAAGATATTAGTTTGGGCAGATTTTCTGTTGATTCTTAATTTTTTTTCCAAAAGTGGTTGATTTTCTTGTACATTTTATAGAAGGGATTTGTCCATCCAAGCTCAGGACTGCTCAGTTTTCAAAGTTCGGATTGTCACCTATCTCTCCTTGCTCCCCCCCCCCCCCCCCCCACCACTGGGCTCCTCATCTTAAATTGTTATATGACAAGAAGGTACAACCTTTAAAAAACATTCTTTCTTTACAATTTCTGTTTATTTATCTCCCAGACAGAAGATTGTAAGCAGTACATGAAGCATCCATTATGACTGCTTGAGAAAACTAGCAAGCCTAGAAGCCAATTCTGTGGGCTTCTGAAACCAAGTCTAAGTTCACATAATTAACACTCTGCACCAAACTAACAAAATATCAGTATGCTTTCAAATGTCTTTGAATAGACCCCCCCCCCCTCCATCAGGGCCCTTCCACATTGCATAAGTACAGTACTATATTTATTTGTCATGTCAGAACAACCAGTCAAATTATATTACATTTCTAACAGAAACAAAGCAAATAAGCAGATTACAGAATTTGTGAGTATGAGAGTTGATTAAATGTCCTTTGACCAGTATCTGGCCACTTGGAGTGCCTCTGGTGTTGCTGCAAGAAGGTCCTCCCTTGTGCATGTGGCAGGGCTCAGGGTGCATTGCAGCAGGTGGTCAGTGGTTTGCTCCTCTCCACACTCGCATGTCGAGGATTCCACTTTGTAGCCCCATTTCTGAAGGTTGGCTCTGCATCTCGTGGTGCCAGAGCGCAGTCTGTTCAGTGCCTTCCAGGTCGCCCAGTCCTCTGTGTGCCCAGGGGGAGTCTCTCATTGGGTAACAGCCATTGGTTGAGGTTCTGGGTTTGGGCCTGCCACTTTTGGACTCTCGCTTGCTGAGGTGTTCCAGTGAGTGTCTCTGTAGATCTTAGAAAACTATTTCTAGATTTAAGTTGTTGACGTGCTGGCTGATACCCAAACAGGGGATGGGCTGGAGATGTCTCTGCCTTGGTCCTTTCACTATTGGCTGCTACTTCCCGGCGGATGTCAGGTGGTGCAATACCGGCTAGACAGTGTAATTTTTCCAGTGGTGTAGGGCGCAGGCACCCTGTGATAATGCGGCATGTCTCATTAAGAGCCACATCCACTGCTTTAGTGTGGTGAGATGTGTTCCACACTGGGCATGCATACTCAGCAGCATACTCAGTAGCACAGCGCAAGGGCAGATGTCTTCACTGTATCTGGTTGTGATCCCCAGGTTGTGCCAGTCAGCTTTCGTATGATATTGTTTCTAGCACCCACTTTTTGCTTGATGTTCAGGCAGTGCTTCTTGTAGGTAAGAGCACGGTCCAGAGTGACTCCCAGATATTTGGGTGCGCTGCAATGCTCCAGTGGGATTCCTTCCCAGGTGATCTTCAGAGCTCGGGATGCTTGTCTGTTCTTGAGATGAAAGGCACATGTCTGTGTTTTAGATGGGTTGGGGATCAGTTGGTTTTCCCTGTAATAGGCAGTAAGAGCACCTAGAGTTTCAGAGAGCTTCTGTTCAACTATCTCAAAGCTCCCTGCTTGAGCAGTAATGGCACGATCATCAGCGTAGATGAAACTCTCTGTCCCTTCTGGCAGTGGCTGGTCATTTGTGTAGATGTTGAACATGGATGGGGCAAGCACGCTCCCCTGAGGCAGGCCATTCTTCTGTTTCCGCCATCTGCTTCTCTGACCCTGGAACTCAACAAAGAAGCTCCTGTTTTGTAGCAGGTTTCCTATGAGGCGGGTGAGGTGGTAGTCCTTTGTGATATTATACATTTTCCTCAGGAGGAGGCGGTGGTTCACAGTATCATAGGCTGCTGACAGGTCTATGAAGACAGCTCCTGTGATCTGCTGCCTTTCAAAACCATCTTCTATGTGCTGAGTGAGGTTCAACACCTGCGATGTGCAGCTTTTGCCTTTTCTGAAGCCAGCTTGCTGTGGGATCAGACATGGGTCTAGTTTTTCCATAATTCTATGCAAAATAAGTCTCTCCAGAACTTTGTAGAGGTGGCACAACAGGGAGATTGGTCTGTAGCTTTTTGGGTCATTGCGGTCTTTGCCTGTCTTCAAGATGGCTATGACTCTTGCTTTCCTCCAGATTTTGGGGATCTGACAGGATGCAGTGCAGTTGTTCATCAGCTCCAGCAGCCAGTGCCTTGCTTTGGGACCAAAGTTCTTGATTTGTTCCATCCGTAGATCATCCAAGCCAGCTGCTTTGCCATTCTTACATTTGTTGAGTGCCATGTCCAATTCAGTGGATATAAAGGGTTCATGAAGGTTGTTCTCAATCTCTTGTTGTCTGGCTATTGGTTTCTTTCCTACTTTGGTGGCAAAGTTGGGTTTCCCATTCTTCAAGAGTTGGTGTGCTATCTGATCTGCCTTTATGTTGGCATGGGTATTAGTTTGTGAGGGGTCATTGCTCAACCGTCTCAGCAGCCTCCACGCCTTCTGGCTGCTCCTGCCCATGTCGACCTCTGTGATCAGTTTGATCCACTGTTCTTTCTTGGCTTCAGAGATGGAGGACACAATGCTCTGCGCTGCCTGAAGGGTTTGCTCACTAAATGGGTCTTCGTTGTGGAGCCTGTAATAGTTTTCCAACAAGACAGCTGTTTCAGGAGTAATACCCTGAAGGTAGTTGGTTCTGCAGCCTCTCGGTATGGAGGCCCGTGAGCAGGTTTTCACTATTTCAATAAAATGCTCGTATTCCTCAGGGATTGGCGTGACTGATGAGATCATGTCATCTAACATGTCTGAGAATTTAGTCCAATCTGCCTTTCTGAAGTTGTATCTTCGTTTAAATCGAACTTCTTGAGGCCTTATTGTTGGGAACAGTTGGCATATTATTGGTCGGTGCTGTGTGTTTGGAATTGGTGGTCCCACTGATTTGGTGCATTGCTGTACGATGCTGTCGCTCACAAATAAGAGGTCTGGGTTATAACCTCGGTGCCACCTCCCGCTGTTGTAGGATGGTGGGAGCTTGCTATCATGGATGAGAGATAGTTTGTGCAGTTCAGATCAGGAGAGGACAGCCTCTCCATTTCTGTCCTCTTGGGCATAGCCCCATACGTGGCTATGGCTGTTGAAGTCACCAATTACTACCGCCCTTTGGTGCCTGTCAAAGTTCTCGGGGGAGGAGAAGCAGAACTCTTCATTTGGGGGCTTGTACACAGAGGTGATGGTGATGTTATTGAGCTCTACTGTTAGAACCTCGATATTGTTTTCTTCAGTGTTGTGGGCACTGCTGACTTGGAGGCCTGGTTTGACAAAGACGGCGCTTCCATACTGTGCATGTGGTCTTTCCGCTACTAAGACCATTCCTGGAACTTTGGGTCATTTCTGTCTTTCATCCCTGTGTGTTTCTTGGACACACAGCACGTCACATTTCTTATCTCGGCACAGCTCATAGAGCAGTTGTTCTTTGGCGGCTGACATGCCTTCGATGTTGATAGAGATTATTGTCATGGTTGGTCCTGAAAAGGTCCGTTGGTTGTTTTGCTTGCTTGCTTGCATGCTGCAAGTCATCTCTGGTTTCTTCTGGATTGAGAGAATCAGCCGTCTGCGAAGACGTTGCCCAGGGAATGCCGGATATCTTGCAATCCTGCGAGGAGGCTTCTCTCATGTCCCCCAGTACAGTGCTATGATTCTACTTCATTCTCCAAGACATCAACCTGGGAACATTAGTACTAGCAATTTGAGGAGGAAAATTCATTCTTCACACCCACAGAACTCTGGTGCCAGAATACTGTTTTGACACAGTAATTAAAGTGAAAGACTATGCAATATCTATGTAGTGTAACTGAGTTTGTGGTCATAATGGCTGTGGGCATCAATGATTCACCAAAGAGTTGATCACAATGCAAAATATGCTGCTAAATGAAATGCTAACTCCGATGTCCAACTTGGTATTAAATGGAGACTGGTGGAAGATTATGGTGGAGGATCTGCTCCCAGTAGGCCCAGAAGTCTGGAAAACAGACCCACAATATTCCTGTTAGGTCTAATCTTCATAAGGACATGAATGTCCACTTTGAGTCTCATTTGGAAGACTCAAAGTAAGATACTACTACTACTAATAATAATAATACATCATGCAGAAAATACCAATAGTTGCTAGATACTGAACCAAATCTGTGGCTCACCTAGTAGCAATAACTTTTTAGGTTTTCAAGCAGGATTCTTTCCTAGCCACATATAGAGAACCTTAGAATTCTCTGTCGGCTTCCCCTCCAAGCCCCAAGCCCAGTCCAACCTTACTTATCTTCTAAAATCAAATGGGTTCCGCGTGGTATTGTATCAAGGAGAAGCCTAAGTTGGGAAGCTTCCTCCTGACTTGCTGCTCTTCTTGTGCAAAGAATCATTTCACATTGAGAAGCTACCATTTCTAGGGACAAAGGAAGCTGCCTTACACCCAGTCTACTATTGCTCTGCCAGCCCATTATGGTCAATGTGACTGGCATCAATAGCTTCCCAGAATTTCAGAGCAGGATTTTTCCCTAACTCTATCTGGAGATCCTTTCTATAGTGTCCAGGTACTTACCAGCTGTGATTTTGCTTAGCTTTCAAAATTAAAGGAGATTATAATTGTGGTAGATTCCCCTTTACAATCCAAAGGGACACAGTTGTCCTACTTATCTGTTATGAAAGATCATAGTCAGCCATGTTTCTCTCTTTCTGTCTTTTTTCCTTAGAACCCCCCCCCCCCTTTCCACATAATTATCATTCCAAAGGCAATGGCTGCAAATTGATAAAGACAAGACAAATGAATGAAAAAAATCCTTGCACATATTAATAGTCGGATGCTTTTGGAGCTAAATGGCCTGTTTGCTCAACGGTATCCTTTCATTACTCTGCCATCTCAACATCTCTCTCCCCCCATCCTCCCCATGTGCTAAAATTTTATTTTGATTAAATAAAATTTCCTGGTGCATATTTCGACACCGCTGAGTCGAGATCTTAGCGCTGATGCCTTGATGTGTTAGGCCCATAAATGCAAATTGAAGCAATCACGCAAACACAAGAGCCAAGTGAATGAGAGCGAGCGAGCCGGGAAGGCTTCTTTTGAAAAAATAATAATCCAAACAAGCTCAGTCATTTGATTAAACTTGCAGTAATTTGTCCTTCCTATCATTTCCCCCCATTATAAAAATGGGAGCAGTAAAGACGCAGGCTTCAGCTCAGCAATAAAGATACATTCACCAAGAAATAGCTGAAGAAAACCTCCATGAACCTCTGTACCATTAAAAAGTTATGTTAAATATCACTGCTTCTTCCCCTCCCTTTTCCCTTTAAAACACAGTATCCCAAATTTGGAGATTAAATGGGTCTCATAAAAAGTCTCTGCAAAGTCGTTTCAGCGATTCCTAGCTCTGTGAGATAAGATTCTACACACCACAAGGTAGTATGGTAGTTCTGCAGGATAAACTATTGTATACATATCCACTCAACACTTTTTGGATACACTATTGAGGACAACTCAACCGTCCTCTGTGAAGTGTTTGCTCGGTTCTTTGCGGACAAAGTCGCTTTGATCTGTTCTGGCCTGGACACCATATTAACGGCAGTCTCTGAGGATGTAAGACCAGCACCTGCTTGTTCGGTTTTGATGGATTCATTTCAATTGGTGAAACCCGAGTATGTAGACAAGATACTTGGAGGATTGAGAGCGAACACATGCATCCTAGACCCCTGCCCATCCTGGCTTTTAAAGGAAGTCAGAGGGCGATTGGCCGAGTGGGTAAAAGTGGTGGTTAATGCCTCCCTTCAAGAAGGCAATATTCCAGTGAGCTTAAAACAAGCTATAACAAAACCGCTGTTGAATAAAACCAACACTGGACCTCACTCAATTCGACAACTATCAGCCTGTTTCCAATTTCCCCTTTTTGGGCAAAGTCCTGGAATGTGTGGTGGCCTTACAACTCCAGGTATTCTTGGAAGACACAGATTATCTGGACCCGGCATAGTCTGGCTGTAGACCGGGACATGGAACCAAGACAGCTTTGGTCGCCTTAGTGATCTATGCCGGGAGCTGGACAGGGGAGTGTGTCTCTGTTGGTTCTGCTGGACGTCTCAGTGGCCTTCGATACCGTCAACCATGGTATCCTTCTGGGACGCCTTGCCGGAATGGGCCTTAGAGGCACTGTTTTACGGTGGCTCCAGTCCTTTCTGGAGGGTCGTACCCAGATGGTGTTACTGGGAGACACCCATTCAGCCCCACAACCATTGTCTTGTGGGGTTCCTCAGGGTTCAATACTGTCTCCCATGTTGTTCAATATATACATGAAGCCACTGGGGGAGATGATCCAGAGTTTCGGGGTGCAGCGTCGTCTGCATGCAGATGATGTCCAACTCTGTCACTCCTTCCCACCTGCTACTAAGGAGGCTGTTCAGGTCCTGAACCGATGCTTGGTTGCTGGGATGATCTGGATGAGGGCTAACAAATTGAATTTGAATCCAGACAAGACAGAGGTACTCCTGGTCAGTTGTAAAGCCGAATAGGGCATAGGGTTACAGGCTGTGTTGGATGGGGCCGCACTCCCCCTGAAGACACAGGTTCGCAGCTTGGATGTGATCCTGGATTCATCGCTGAGCATGGAACTCCAGGTTTCGGCTGTGACCTGGAGAGCATTTGCACAATTAAAACTTGTGCACCAGCTGCACCTGTACCTTGGGAAGTCTGACTTGGCCACGGTAGTCCATGCTCTGGTTACATCCTGTATAGACTACTGCAACACACTCTATGTGGGGAAGCCTCAACTGGTCCAACAGTCAGCAGCCAGGTTACTAACAGGAGCAGCTCTCAGGAAGCACACAATCCCCCTGCTGCACCAGCTCCACTGACTGCTGGTTTCGGAATGCTCTTTGAGTGTAGGTGAACTATAAATCCCAGCAGCTACAACTCCCAAATGACAAAATCAATCCTCCACAACCCCACCAGTATTCAAATGGGGGCATATTGAATATTTGTGCCAAATTTGGTCCAGTGAATGAAAATACATCCTGCATATCAAATATTTACAATTCATAACAGTAGCAAAATTACAGTTATGAAGTAGCAACAAAAATGTTATAGTTGGGGGTCACCACAACATGAGGAACTGTCTTAAGGGGTTGTGGCATTAGGAAGGTTGAGAAACGGCACTAATTCAATGCTGGTTGTGATTTTTAAAAGCTGGCCCATTTAAATTGAGGTTGGCTCCCTTTCAGGAAAACAGGACACATATCTGGAAGTCATGAATCTCTCAGAAAAACAGCTAAGTGGGCTGTGTATGTTTAGCCTGGAGAAGAGAAAGAAAGGGACACGATAGTCATGGTTAAACATAAAAGTATGTCATATCAAGGATGGGGCAAGGTTTTTTTCTTTTACTCTGGAGATTCAGATTTAGAGCAATAGATTCAACCACATTAAAGAGATTTCAAGTGAATATTATAAAGATTTTCATGATGGATACTTAGAGCTGTTCAATTGTGGAATACGCTGCTGTCTGGGAGTCAAGAAGAGTATTCTTCTCTGGAGGTTATTAAATAGAGGTTGGATGGCCATCAGTCAAGATGACTTGGATTGTGTTTTCCTGCATGGAAAATGAGGGTGGAAGGGACGGCCCTTGCGATCTTTTTCAACTTTATCATTCCATGAAACAAGCACAAAGTTAAAGCAGACAGTTTTGGGGTTGCCTAAGCTATCTTTCTCCTTCTCCCTGTCAACAGCAGAGCCGTTTTGAGTCTCCTTTGTGGAGAGAAAAAGTGGGACATAAATAAACATAATAATAATAATAATAATAATAATAATAATAATGGGCACCACAATTCAAGAGAAATATTGACAAGCTGGAATGTGTCCAGAGGAGGGTGACTAAAATGACCAAGGGTCTGGAGAACAAGCCCTATGAGGAGAGGCTTAAGGAGCTGGGCATGTTTAGCCTGAAGAAGAGAAGGCTGAGAGGAAATATGATAGCCATGTATAAATATGTGAGAGGAAGCCACAGGGAGGAAGGAGCAAGCTTGTTTTCTGCTTCCTTGGAGACAAGGACACGGAGCAATGGCTTCAAACTACAAGAGAGGAGATTCCATCTGAACATGAGGAAGAACTTCCTGACTGTGAGAGCCATTCAGCAGTGGAACTCTCTGCCCCGGAGTGTGGTGGAGGCTCCTTCTTTGGAGGCTTTTAAACAGAGGCTAGATGGCCATATGTCAGGGGTGATTTGAATGCAATATTCCTGCTTCTTCGCAGGGGGTTGGACTGGATGGTCCATGAGGTCTCTTCCAGCTCTTTGATTCTATGATTCTATGACCTTGGTCAACACTTGAAAATAATAATAATAATAATAATAATAATAATAATAACAACAACAATACTTTATTTATATTCTGCCCTTCTCACCCCAAAGAGGACTCAGGGCGGATCACAATACAGATACACTGCGAACATTCAATGCCGTTTTTTGGATGGGCCAAAGACAGACAGAACAGGAAAGAGGTATATTGTGTTGTGTTGACATCCAGTTGAACATCCAGCTTGTCGGTGCCTTTGAAAGTTGCCAGCCACAGGGGGCGCTGTTGCTCCATCCTCTATGATGAAGAGCTATCAGGACTTCCTCCTTCCTTTTGGCCACCGGCATTCTTTGATCTTTTTCTTTATGGTATCATAAAATACCTCCCCTGTATTTCTCTAATCACAGCTGTAAGCTGTTTTTGAACTGTTTAGGTAAACAGTGAGCAGGGCAGACAGTCGTGTGCTCATGCTGACCCAGGTTTTTGAACTTGCACCCTTTTTGTTTGTAGATCTTATCATTGCTGGTGATTTACGAGCTGTGCTAAAGCCCCAATGCTGACAAAAGTACCACCTTTCAAATGCAAAAGGCCACCATACTCAAAACTGCATGTATTTTTCTCTTAAACATCACATAGTCCTAGACACTTGGGAAGGGTCTGACATGTGATCCAATACAAAAGCCAGCATAGTGATCTTGTTTGCTGTGTACTAATCTTGTTGTGTATCAAATAATAATAATAACTTTAGACCTACAATTGAAAGGTCTGGACCTTCATTTTATGCTCTACAGGTGTAATGCAGAATCTTTGTTATGTTTATTTTTAAACTTTACCCAAATGTCAAAGGACTTGGGAGAAAGAGAACACAGAGTCAGGGCCTAGCCAGGAGCATCTGAGTACCTCCAGTCATATCTGCTCAAAGTTTGAGCAATGGTAAATGCCAGTTGGCTTCATCTTCTTCTTTTTTTCCCAGAGAGTTGGTCCCTGGGAGAAAGGTCTATTTTCAAAAGTGTCACCTAAATGAGATTGAATGCCTACGAGTGCTTTCTCCAGTTACTTGGAAAGCAATTTGGTGGTCATTCGGCTCCTTCTCGCTGCCCTTAAACGGTCTGTTCATTCCCATCCGAGTTCCCTCATATCATCCTTATCGCACCCCGCAGAATTAATTGAGCGGGAGATTTTCCCTGCTGCACTCGCACCCCTGAAGCAGAGGCCTGGCTGCCTCCCCGTCTTCCCGGCTCCAGCCAGAGTCAGGAATGATTAGCATTTGATGAGCTTCTGTTTCAAGACTTCAGTCTCATGTACTTTGAAATTGAAATTCCTTAGCCTGCAAGGGGACCGGAGCTCTGACAGCTGACTTATTGAACTTTCCCAAGCTGTAACAGCAGAGAAGGTAAATCTATCAGGGCTGCCTCATACTGTAGTGGCATTTGTAAAAATAAGAAGACAAGAGGGGACAAGAGAGACGGAGAAGGGGAGAGAAGAGAAGAGAAGAGAAGAGAAGAGAAGAGGTGGCAGTAAATTCTCCTGGAAGTCCAAGACACCCAAATTAACCTTTGCTTTTCAATCCTGCCTGAGTTTAATTAAACAAGAGGTGATGTCCTGCATAGCATCTGAGGGTGGCACACACTTGCCATGTTGATTTCTTGCAGAAAGCAGAGATGCTTTTCATATCCCTTGTTTATTTTTTAAATGTAATTTCTATCCTGCCTGGACAAAACAAGTCTCCTCCATCTTTAATGAACACATCAGAAATACCGGCTATCTTCTAGATTGAAGGGGCCATGTATCCATCTGATTTCTAATCAAAAATTAGAAGGAGCTATCCTAGGTGTTGAACCTTTCCTACCAAACAGGTTTCACACTTTGGATGTGTATGAAAGTGATGGAGTCGAGAAAAGTGGAGGAAAATAAGCATGATAGAAATATAGTTCTGGAAGAGAGTTCTAAGGATATTGTAGATTGCTAAAAAGACACATCCATGAGACTGAGAGAAAGTTTTTAGCTCTGAGAGCAAATAAGATCTCCTTAGGAGCCAAGGTGATCAGGGCTCATGGATGTTTCTCACCCATGTGTATATGTGCCTTCAAATTGCCTGTTGACTTATTGTGATGTTCATGAAATTTCACATGGTTTTCTTAGGCAGGGCATCCTCAGAGGTGGGTTTGCCCATTCCGTCTTCTGCATAGCACCAGGGATTCATTGGCAATCTCCCATCCAAATGCTAACTAGGGTGGACCTAATTTTGCTTCCAAGATTAGATGGAGCCTGGTGTTTTTAGGACACAGGATCATACGTTGAAGTTGTCTTGGTGGCAACAAACAACGAACCAATTTATTTCAATTTAAAACCAAATGTGTTATACAATATACCATGTGTGTGGCCTCCTAAATGATAAAAATATATTATTTATTGGGTATTGGGGTTCATTTGGAGGCAAATAATTTGAATTAAATATGGGCAAACAGAAATGACCCATCAGGCTCATGGGTCTCCCTTTTGTGTCCTGGGTTATGGGCAAAGATAATCAGCTGTCGTGAACAATGTGAAGACTAAATGGAAAAGCAGTTCCTTGTGAAAAACTCCTGGCTCTCCCAGGTTTTTGTTCTCTCCCTTTCTTTTTTTTCACTCTTCACTTGGCTGCGGCTGATTAATTGGCAAAAGCAGTTTCAACTTTAGACTCAGCCTGCAGGCCTCCATTGATAATTTAAGTAAAACCTAACATCTAACACTCCCTTCTTTTGTAACTTTTTCTCCCTTCCTCTCCTTGGGCGTTTGCAGTAACCGGCTCCTGGATCAGCCAATAAACCTCTGACACTGAAGCATTTTGAGGCCAGTGTCTTTTAGATCAAACGCGCCTCTTGATTTTCAGTGTACTTCAATTATGCTCAGCCACCTTTTTGCATAGCTTTGTCTCCTGCTGATCTGCAATAGGAGAATGGAGGGCTAAGTTTATACTATTAGTCCTGAAGCTGTTCTTGGGTCCTGTTTCTCTCTAATGTGAATGAAGGATGGGAGAGAATAGCTATAAAGTCTCACTGACCTTCCCAAGAACCACATTTCCCAAAATGCCATGAGAACAGTGCAGCAATGGCTTGACTTCCAAAACATTTTAGGCAAGGCTGTTGTCAAGAAAGTCTAGTCAGGAATGGCCAATCACAGAAGGAATAGACTCAGTTTTTGCCCCCATTTCCCATTGGGTCTCACAATCTTGATTCAGCACACAGGATCGTATTCCAGTTGCCATTTTGTCTGATTTGGGTAGTTTTGAGAGATTGTTGGTGAGCTCTAGTGGGGGAAGATGTAAACTTTTGCATTTCTACTTGTGATCAAGTCATTCCAACACTTTAGGGTCTCCAAAATTGCCACAAACTTTAATTATTTACAGGATTTCTTCCAGGTCACTAGAGGCTTTAGTACTCACATATTGGTTCCTCCAAATCTGTAGGTGGTCTACTTGCTATTGTAAGGTCATGGCAAGGAGGAGGAGAGTCCAAACCTGTTAAACAGAAAAAGAGTAGGTGGAGCAGAAAAAACCTTGTAGTTGACTTTTAGGGGTGTTATCAAAAAATCACCTTGCTCCTGGGCTGGGGCTGAGCTTAGCTCAGCCCCAGCCCAGCCCCAAACATTTTTGGAAGGATTAATCTAATCATTTACCAAGCATAAAACTGGTTTGGCAGGAAACCTTTCAAAGACAATGCCCATTCAAAGAAGACAATGGACACAACCCCCTTATAGAGGTTTACATTGACACTTTTAGAACTTATCCTATGTCACTTTTAGAACTTATCCAGGTTTATGCTTTATTAATAACCAGAGAGGGGAGATGACTTACCCACAAAAACTGGGGTGTGACCATAGACTTATTCCTGTGCACCCAAAAAACCTTAATATAATATGTAGCCTTGGGAAACCTTTGAACGGTTGAACATCCAGGAACTCCAAGCACCTTAATCTGATCAGATCTCCTTTTATGATTCTGAGGAAACCCCTGGAGTCCATGTTAGGCTGTGACCCCAACATTTCAAGATTGACCTTTCACTCATCTCCTGAACCCCACGCTCTCTGTTAGGTGTCTCTTTCTTCTTTCTTAACTTCTTCACTGTTACAAAACTTTGTATAATTGAACTGCCATCTCTGATATGTTACCATTCTGTTTTTACAACTGAGCTCCTGCTGAACAGTGGACCAATACAAGATCCATTAGACCCAAGGTTATCAAATATCATATATGTTACGTAGTACTTATATGACTTTGGACTATGTGATTATCTTGGGAAACAACACAAATTCTTTCAGTGGACTCCCTGCTGAGACACTGATTGCCAGTAACCCCCAGGACTCATAAAGACTTTGTTTACCCAATTGATTGATTTTCTGGTTCCCAAGCCTCACTCTTTGTGTAGAGATTATTCCAAGCTTCCAAAGTCAATAAGTGCTAGGCTTGGGTAACCACGGAAAAATTTGGTTCTAAACTCGTTTTGTTTTTAGAGGGCCCTTGTGTTTCTTTTTTTAAATAATTCTGAAATTTTCCTTTAAAATTTTTTGAAATTTACGAAATTTCGTAAAATTACGAATCAATTCGTTAATGGCGGACGAGATTGCGCAATATGCTAAAAAAACCTCCAAATGGGACAGGAGGAACTTCTGAAACTTCCCTCTCCCTCTGTTGTTGACTGTTGGTGTGATAAAACAAACAACAGCTATAAAACTTGCACCAGACATGCGAAAATAATTATGAAATAATTACGAAATAATTACGAAATAATTACGAAATAATTTCGAAATAATTACGAAATAATTACGAAATAAATTGAAAAAATTGTTTCGAATCTTTATTACTCCTCACACAATTCCTGCATGGCTCAATATTGGATCGTAAGCTAATTTAAATACAAATTAATAACGAATTATGAAATTAACGAATGAAACCGCCCAAGTCTACTAAATACCCATTCTTTACAGTCTGAACAATGGGAGCCCACATCCCTCAGAGGCAGGCACAACAGACCTTTAATTTTGAACCACTCCCCCATCCCAGCTATTCTCTCTTCCTCTCCGTCTTGGTCTGTGACATCAGAAAGAATTCTTCTAAATGGCTGCCAAAGGTGATAAAGTGCTTTGCACTGTATTATATGTTATGTCAGTTCTTTTGGCAATTACGTGTTCTGTCATCTAGCTGGCCAGGCAAATAAAACTTCTGTTATTGTCTTCAAACCTGATCATGTTTTTCCTGGCTTTCAAAGCAGCATGGCATGCCAGGCAACAGGTGTACACTGCACCCTGGTGGAGGATAGCTTATTTTGGTAATTGGGAAACTGTTTCATTCAAGCTTGGGTTTGAGGATCTATTTTTTGCCTCAGGGCCTTCTAGGTCCCTTACAAATGGTCAAAAATAATGCAACAAAACAATTCAACAACACCAGGAAATGATGGAAATCCACTTTTGGTTTGAACATTACTTGCAGCATCTTTCATATGTGATTTGCCTTTTGGAGGCTTCCTAAAAAGACACTTTGCCCTCTTCTTTGGGGCTACAAACAGAACATTTTTGGGCCCATTTTTTGAGAACCACAAAGCAGCTGACATGGGTCAGAAGTTGTACTTTACCAATTTCTGCTATACAATTGATTCACCACAAGTCACTAGGGATTATCCCTGAGTAAACATTACTCTGTCCTCTCAAAAATCAGATTTTTCATCTCTCCTGAGATCTTTTTTTTTTTTTGCGGGGGGGGGGGGGGGGTGTTGCTCCTCTATGAAGGAATAAGAGGAAAATTTTGGATCAGGTATCCAGTTGTGATCCATCTCAACTTTTCTCAAGTGCCATCCCATATCCCAATGTGTCACCCTATCTAATATATCATGACAAATGCAGTCTTCAGAGTCATGGGTTGGGTCCTGAGCTATTTCTCAGGATGAGAAGGAGGGAGGAATAAAATATTTTCATGAATTCGATTCCTTCTCTGCCAGCTCAGAATTGATCCAAAAATGTTCCACCTCATTTATCCCCTACAGATTTTTACGTCTTTAGAGAGGAGGGAAGAGAGTGAGACAGAGAAAAGAAGATGATAAACCAGTCTCAGGAGTTATTGTCTTGTCATCTGTGTGGAAATCTATGACCTTCCCAGTCACAATTCATACTTAGGTGAAGACAGTCATGAAACGAAGATTGTTTTTACACCAGAAAGTCTGTGATGTCTCATAGTAAGAAGGAAAGTGGATATAATAAAGTCCGTGGTGCACAATGTGGTGTTAGGACACCCATTCAATATTGTCTTAGCATAGTGTTCATATCTGCATGTGGAGCTATGTTATCTGAACCATATATCAACCAACCAGAATATTCCAAAGCCCCAAGGCCATCTTACATGTTCATTCCATGCTTCCAAATAAGAAAACAGGATTGGAGAAGATCTGACTATCACCCCCAGAGCCAAACATACAATGAGGATTATAGTGATGCGATGTAGGGGGTCATCTGGGAGTCTCTGCCAGGATAGGGGGTACTTTCCAGAAGCTTCTTTGACTTCAAAAAATCAAAAACTTTGAAGTATGGAATGGCCATATGAAGCAACTCTGGGGTTTTACCGTCCTTTGGGAGGGGATCACTATGTACTGTGTGGAGAGGAAGGAAACCCCAACGTCCATGGTACTCAAAAACACATCCACAACTGTAAGGGACATTCCTATTAAACACAGTCAAGGTGTGTTGACTTGGAAGTAAATCCCTTTGTGTGACGTAGGATTTATGGTGTAAGTGAGAATTAGGTTGCAACTTCAGTCTGGATGCACATCTACTTTGACTTCCACATAAAGTCAGAAGTCAACTCTGAGGAGATCCCATTTGCCTTCAAGCCACCTTGAATACACCTGATTTCCTCTGATTATGATGATAAGCTAAATCAGGTCTGATTAATCCTTAGGTGGGAGACCAACCAAGGGATCTCCAAGTAGTCATAGGTAGGATGTCTTCCTGGAATCTTAGAGAACCAATGCACCTTGCCAAAGTAGATAATACTTAATTAGACTGGTAGACTGGTTCCATATAAAGCAGTTCTCTATGTTCCTTGAGCCATTGTGTAGGGGGATGCATTAACTCCACAGGATATCATGAAGGGCCACATTTCACCACAAAATGTTTATGTCAGATGCCTTCTAAAGAACAGAAGTTCACCCCATAAACCATTTTAAGTTCAGGAGAGTGTCTTTAAAGATTATGAAATGTGAAGGTGTCACTATATGGTGGTAGGTGTAGACTTATAATGCAGTTCAGTGAACTTAAACTACATTATGTAGCAGTGTAGATGGGGCCAAAGTCATCTAGGTAAATCTTCCAATATCCTTCCTTTGCTCTCCATGTCATCTGGACGTATTAGTTGATGGCCCAATGTTGGCCCATTGCCTGGCACACCATGCTGCTTTGAAAGCCAGGAAAAACATGAACAGGTTTGAACACAATAGCAGGTTTTATTCACCTGGTGAAATGGATGACTTAAATTTCAAAAATGATCTAAGCAGAATAACACTGTATCCCCAATCTCTGAATTTGAGTCTAAACCAGCTCTTTGATGGAGTCCTACCCCAGGGAGAACTGTTTCACACTAGAGCAGAATGCTCTGGAAAATAATTGATCCCTTCCTTTTTTCTGAACATATTTCAGTTTATGCTGGAAATTTGTAGGGAATGCTATATTTTTGAGATTTCTGCATGTATGAGAGATTGTATCAGATGATCTCCAAGCTGCCTTCCAACTCTGAGATTCTGTGATCAAGATAGACCTTTGGCCTTTTTCTGAGTGCATTACAGACTCCAAAAGAAGAGTTAAAAATGCCATCGGTGGTTAAGAAATGGGTTGGTATAATTCACAGTGAGCTTTCAGAGTCAATGACAAAGTGTTTTACTAATGGCAGGGGTGTTTGGTTTTGATGTGTCCATTTATTATAGTTTTCTTCTTCTTTTTTCTCCCCATGTCTAAACTGTAAAAATATTGGCTGAAAGAACTGACCCATGTCCTTTCCCTTTCCCTGCTCTTTTCTCTTTGATTTATAGCATGGCGCACCCGCTGGGTACTCACAACACCTACCACAGTTAAACATTGGCACTTTGCAAAAAATAATAAGTAAATAATAAGTGGTAACACATGAATAGGGAATGTCCTTTTGCCTTCCCCCTTGATTAAGATGCAGGGGGTCCCAAGCTTCAAGGCTTGTCTTGTGGGTTGGCATAGCTGGGCAGCGTGGTGCTCTCCATCTGAAAATGAATCAGCTCCCTCTTTTCTTAATAGCAGCATAATATGGACCAGGAGAAGCAGCATTGGATCAGTATGCAATGCACTTGCTCTCTTTCCCTATCCAAAAGATTCCTCCTGTCATCTCCTTATCTCAGGCTAAGCCATCCCCAGGTCTCTCCTTATTAGTGATGACCAGAGCTCATGAACAGCTTCTTGGAGGCTCAGGTGACCTCTTCTCTTTCTACCATACCACCCTATATTTGTTTTACTCTAAAGCAAAATAGAGCAAGAATGACCCATATGGGGTCCGTTAGATCCACCATATGGGCCGCGTGCAGCACATGTGTTACGGGTGACCATTTCATTGGCACTGTATGATTAACACCACCAAAATGGTGTCTCTTCTCTTATTTTAGAGAGGTATGGAAATTGTTTGATTTGTGGTCCTGTCAACCCTTATGGCATTTAGGAGATACTCTAGTAACCTCCTACACCACAGAGAACCTTTCTGTTGTCCCAAAATAGCAACTTCCATGATGTTGGATTTGGAAACTGCTAAATCCTGTAATTGAAGGTGCCAGTGAAGGAAATGCTGACAAGCCTATCGGTCTAAAAAGTCTCTAAGAATTGGAAACTGTCATGAGCACAATCCAAAGAAGGATGCAAATAGTATCTTGATGCTGTGGCCATACAAAGAGGGAGGTCAGATTAGCCTAGAGAGGGAGTGATGGACCTTATGGCTAACTCTCAGGAAGATGTTACAACTTCATTGTGTCTTCGTTGCCATTATCAAAAGGAAGATGGGGGAAAGTACAAAATCAGAGCCAAGTTGAGAAGACCATTCAGATGGGTTCTGTGAAACAAGAAATTGGGCAAACCTTAGTAGAACCAGCCAAATACAGTGCATGAAATACTGTGTGTGAGGCATGGCTATAACTTAGAATTAGTTAGGACCAGTAAGAATTAGAGTGAAGGTCAGTCAGGAGGAAAGGAATGGAGATCTGAATAATATTTTGGAAGCCAAGAAAATGGAGGGAGTTCAGGGAGGAGTGTCACTTGGTTTGAAGCAGAGAAGTTACAGTGTACTGTGCATGGAACCAGCCAAGAGCTAGATGTTCATTTGGTTTTTAATAGATCTTTTCTACATCTTTATCTGAATGTTTTAATTTCATACTTAACAAGGACTATTGGCTATGTATACATAGAACTGAATACTATAGTTGCTTATACAGTAGAGAGGTTGCCTTGTGACCCAAATACCAGATCCAAGGTAAAACGGTATGGGAGTGCCAGGAAATGCTAAGGTTAGAACTGGAAGAAAATCTGAGTCCGAATATACTCCCCAACTTCAGTACACAGATAGACATTAATACAATTTGGAATGCCATACCAAGTTTGACCCTGGAAACACTCCCCCTTTTTTACTGGGGACATTGACTTAGTTTGTTCATTTGCTTTGACCAGTTAATTGTAGGAAAGTTCTCCCCTCCTTGTTTTTTCATGTGAGTTGGGAACTAACATACACTTTGCATTTTTGTAATGTCTCCTCCTGGATCTAATTACTCTTTAATTTAAATGCAAACGCCGACCCAGTATGGCTCTTGAGAGGGAAGGAAGAAATGCTGCTCGATTCTTGTACATGACGACCTTTTATGATACCCATTATATAATAAGGAGCATCTGGAGTCTTAACAATAACGCTTCCTTGAAGTGTGCTCCTCTCGCCGCCCCAACCCCTGTTTAACCTCCCCCCATCTGTATTCAAAGTTTATGCAAAGTAGCTTAGGGATGCAAGGACATTTTCTTCTCAGTCTCTTAGAACTTCCACCACAAATTAATTTTTTTCTTAGAAAATAAATCCACTTGAGGAGTGTTGAGGAAGATGCCTTTATTGACTTTCATCTTGGTAGAAAGAAAAACAAAAAATTCAGCTTTGCTTCCAAACTATCCCTTTTGTTTATTTTTTTAGGGAAAAAGTCTTCTCTATTCTTAAACAATTTGATATTTATGACCCTCCTATTAATTCAAGGAGACAAGACCTTTAAAGATCAAGGGAATTTTTTCCCACCAGGACATCAATTTCATTATTTTACCCCAGATTCCAGAGTTAGATTCATCCAACCAAAATCTACTCCATGACATGAGATTATCTTCCTTCTTTCCAGAATATGTCCCCTTCTCATTCTTTGTTGGGTTTCTGTCCAGCATTTCTCATGCTTTCATCAGAAGGGGAGCAAAGAGGGTAGAAAGTCCACCTCATACTCCTGACAGAACATATTCAATGGACAAAGCATCCCATGCATGAAATGTCCTAGTGCTCTGCTTTAGGTGCACTCCCAGATATTCTTTGGCTTTATCCTTCAGATAATCCAGCTAGTTTGGACAATCGGGTGAGTTTTTGAGATTCAGTGTGTAATGCTTCTGTTGAATTGCAAAAATACATTTTGATTAGGTTTGAGCATTGGATGGTGACCCTGGAGATCAGATCAGATCTAGATGACGTGCCTGATGATGGAAACCCACTATGTGACACTGAGTGTGTCACACACTCTTAGCCCCAGAAAAACCCATGGGTTACCGTAAGTTGGAATTGACTTGAAGGCATACAACAATAGCAAACTTAAGATGGTGGAAATAAGATGGTGCTATGTTCTCTCCAAGTGTGGAATATCAGTGGTATTAAAGAAATCTCTACTACCATTTCTGCTTTCTGCCAAAAGAACAAACTACTTTGTATCCACAATGTTCTTTCATACAAAAGAAGGCACAAGGTGCATGTAAATTTGGCTACATCCAAGAAACAGCTTCAGATACTATTTCTAAAACCAATGCTCAGATCTGGAAGGTGTCCTTATGTATTCTTCCTTCTTACTAATGGGAGGAATCATAGAATGAGTGAAGATCTCCAACTGTGTTTCTGTATCTTGTGCTTTTGTATGCATGAAGCTTATTTCCACTATCATTTCCTCATAGGGCAAAAACCCATAGGGAGCAAAGCTACTTAGATGTGTATCACCAGCTGAGTGCTGAGGTCAGGCATCTACAGACTTACAAGGTGTTGGATAAATGTGCAGGTGTTTTCAATCTGGATGTTACCTGCTCTGATGCTAACTTCCTCAAGTTTTTAGTCCAAACTTTGAAGAAGGTATCCAAGGATTCATAGAGTCATAGAATGATAGGTTAGAAGAGACAACATGGGCCGTTCAGGTCCAACCCCCTGAATCCTATTGCCATAATCAGTTTTGCATTGTAGTCAGCTACTTTAAAACTTTAGTGAAAACTTGGAGTGAATAATCACTCCACTCCCATGTCTCTGGTTCTGTCCTAGGAATGGATAACAGCAAATTCAGGTTCTTTACTGCATTTCCAGTTGAAAACACTGTGGCTAAAGGACTTATGCATCAGAGAGCATAGCCATCCCTGGAACATAAAGAAAACGGGCCATGTTGCCTTACATCATCCAATGAATGTGGAGGCAGAGAGCTGGGATAAACATCTGGCCTTTCACTCTAAAGGATTTTTTTCATCCATGCCCTCACATTTTTATAGGGTGGCATTTAGAAAACTCTAAGATCTGGAAGATCTGAACTTTCCTGTTAAAAGTTTAGAGGGGAAAGGGTTACGAGGGCAGCTTAGAGTGTTTTTTCACAAGCCAAAGTAACCTGGATAACTCTTCAGGTCTAAGTAAACATCTAAAATATTGACAGAATCATGAAAAATTAATTTGTTCTAAACATTAAACATGGAGTGATAATATTTAATATGTATGCCTAAGAGAATTTTGGGCAAATGAGTACGGCTGTATCCTCCTTTCCTGAGGATCTAAAATATTCATTTGGGCAAGACATTAAAGAGAGGGTGAGTGTGGGAAGTGCCGTCTGACAACATTTTGCACCAGCCATAATTTTGCATAATCTAGGATGGCATGAACAGCATCATGTTCAGGTCACTTGTTGGTGATGGACTACTTTGCCTAGTTCTGGGCATCACATGATAAGAACACCTTAACAGATGAGAGTGCTGGGCCAAAATGAACAAAATGAACTTTAATGGAGAAAGATGCGAGATACTACACTTAGAAAGAATGAAATTCTCAGCTATAGGATGTGTGACACTGGGCTCAACAACAATATGTGGGGTAGTGAAAACACCAATGAGGTCACTGGACACCAATGAGGTAGCAGATGCCACAGCCACATCATCCTTACATCCAATGGAAGGTAACCAGATGTTGAGATTTCTGGAAAGCAAGGTCCAGGAGTAATGGTTGAAAGAACGTTGTGATGAACCAACAGAAAGAAGATTAAGTGTACTGTTTCTTAGGGATAGAAGGAATATTTGAAAATATTTTAAATGTTTTCTGTGTCTTTGTAGAACTGAGAAAACATCATGTTGAACTGATGAAGATCTCTGAAGTTTTGGACTTCCAATTGGGGCTGTGCAAAATTTACATGCGGTTGTTTTTGCACAGAAAACAACATTTTATGTGTAGAAAACAGTAGCCTGGAAGACAATGAATGGTAAACCTCTTATGAGGAAATCTTACCAAGTAAACCCTGTGATAAGTGTTAGAGATTTTTTTAATCATTTCTTAAGTAACAAGTAGTGTAAGGATCAGGGCAGCAAGCAGTAAGAGTCAAACCACTTGGCTAGCATTGTGTAATTACAGCCAGGGTGAAATAACTGCTGGGATAATAAAGGAGTTGGAAGGTTGGAGTTCTGAGAGGCTTGTGTCTTGAGGAGACTGAAGACTGGAGTATCAAGAAGAACTACTTTTCAAAACTAGCCTGCTGCAAGTAAGAAGTTTCCAGTTATCTGGAAGTATCAAGAAAAGAAGGCTGGAAACGTATTCCAGTCTTCAGTCACTGTAAATGGACTCTGTATATATATTTTTGTATAAAGTCTGTTGCAAAGACAAAGGTGTGAGTTTACTCCTTGATTGGAGGGGGAAAGCTTCCGTGGCTGTTTGTGACTACACATATTAATCTTCATTGCGACAATAAGTTTATCTTAAGGTCACCGTGGGCCGGAAGTGACTTGAAGGCATACAACAACAAACAACAACATCCAAATCCAGTTCATGGTTTTTGAAATAATTGCCAACTCAGCCCTAGTGTAGAGAACTCTCCATGGTTGAAGATATACTTAATCCAAGGCTGATCATATGTCTATTGTGAACCCTTGCTGCCTGTTGTACACTAATTTGGATGTTTTGTTTAGATTTATGTTATTATAAAATTTTGTCTGACTATGTGTAGTTTAATTTATTGATGTTATGTTTAATTTACTGATGTTAGGTTTCAATTTGATGTTAGGTTTTAATGTTGTTTTCATATGGTGTTTTTTTTCTCCTGGGATTTTATGTTAGTATCGTATGTTTTATGTAGGTATTGAATGGTTGCCATTGTTATGTTGGAATCCACCCTGAGTCCCCTTGGGGAGATAGGGCAGAATATAAATAAAGTTTATTATTGTTGTTGTTGTTGTTGTTGTTGTTGTTGTTATTATTAGAAACACAACAAGATGAGTCCACAGCAGACACTCTGCTGGCTGTTGAATTGGATCACATGTCGGACACTTCCCAAGTGTCTAGGACTGCGTGATGTATCAGCGAACATTGCTGGCAGATCCCAGTAAGGTGGCCTTTTGCAGCTGGCAGATGGTAATCTTGTCAGCTTCGATTGTATTTAAGTGCAGGGCAAGGTCTTTAGACACTTCACCCAGTGTGCTGATCACCACTGGGACCACCTTTACTGGCTTGTGCCAGAGTCTTTGCAGTTCGATATTTAAATCCTCATATCGTGTCATCTTTTCCCAGTTGTTTTTCTTAAATCCTGCTGTCACCTGGGATTGCAACATTGACAATCCATACTTTGTTTTTTAACACGATAGTGAGGTCAGGAGTGTTATGCTCCAGAATTCTGTCTGTCTGAATTCGGAAGTCCCAGAGGAGTTTGGCGTGTTCATTCTCTGTAACTTTTTCCGGCTTGTGATCCCACCAGTTCTTTGTCGCAGGCAGATGGTATTTGTGGCACAAGTTCCAATGAATCCTCTGAGCAACGGTGTTATGCCTCTGCTTGTGGTCTGTCTGTGCAATCTTCTTGCAGCAGCTGAGGATGTGATCTATTGTTTCATCTGCTTCCTTGCAGTCTACATTTGGGATCTGTCATTGACTTTTCAATTCTGGCTTTGATGGCATTTGTTCTAATGTCTTGTTCTTGGGCTGCCAGAATCAGGCCCTCTGTCTCCTTTTTCAAAGTTCCATTTGTGAGCCACAGCCATGTTTTTTCTTTGTCAATTTGGCTCTCAAATTATTATCATTATCATTATCATCATCATTATTATTATTTGGGGCATTGAAGATCATGGATTGGACAGGGATCCGTTTATATGACTTCTGTGTAGGAATGGAAAGAAAATTTGTTGCACTTGGTAGTCTTGATGGCTAGAATCCTGTTGGGGACTTAGACCTAGAGTTAGAATTGGGCAGTTCTGTAATGTTAATATCCAGTAAAGGGCTGCTGTTATATTACTAGATAAGGGATTCAGTAAAGTGAACAGATGTGAAATAGGACCAATGTTGATCAGGACATTGACTCAGGAGAGCACTGAGAGACTCTTGCCAATATCCTAATACACTTCTTTTCAATTCACTAATAGGGTTCCTTAGCACCTCCACTACATAGCTATATATACATAAAGTTATGTAATAATGGTAGAGGATTTCAGTTGATAAAAGTGACCTTTTTTGTTGCTCTTCAGAATCTGTTTGAGAGGAAATACATCAAGGATTTGTTCATTTGTGAAGCTTACAGGCATTTTGGGGAAATAAAATGCATACCAAGTGAAGCACACATTTCAAAATGAGAGTTGTAAAATAGGTCTTAAATGAAGAGAAAGAGATTCAAGGAAAACCAGAAAAATGCATGTGCACAAACAGGCTTTTGTCAAGAGGGAAGATGTGTAAGTTAGATAATGCTTAATGCATAAATAAATATGCACATTAGGAAAGGGATGCGTTAAAATAAGAACAGATTTCCATATGAGGAAGCAAAGACTCTGCAACCTGACACAAAGCAAGAAGGGGAGGATAAGACAAGTGGGTTATAGAGAAAGGCAGTGAAATAGAAATTGAGAGATGATCCCTTCCTTACTTCCAAATTCCTGACCTACTGTATGATCTTATTATGTGCTAGTAATGCTACTAATAAGAAAGTCCTGAGTATCAACCTTGGTGCCCTGGCTTTTGAGGGCCCATCCATGCAAGGCCCAAAATGCGTGAGTTCGTGCACTTTAACTGGAGGCGTCCAGTAAAAATGAATTAATTTGGGATAAAGCAGAAAGATCCTGTTTTGTCCCAAAATAATTAGGTACTGGATCAGACCCAGGTCTTCCTGAAAGACCCAGGTCTAATCCAGTATGGGTCCTGTGTGGACTGCCCGCTTGAAAGTACTGGGACTTCTGAGCCCAGAAAACCCAGATGGCTGTAAACAGCTCCCCCTAACCCCTTAAAAAAAAACCTCAAAATTAAAAATAACTTACTCAACTGCCATTACCCTGGTGGTGGAGCTCTCCTGCCATGTAGAAATGACATGCCAGGGGAAGGGGAGCAGGAGCCAAATCACTCCTGCCCCCCCCCCCCTTGGTGCGTCATTTCTACATTCCAGGAGTACTCCAGCACCAGAGTAATGGGGGCTGGGTACGTTATTTTTAATTTTAAGACTTTTTTGGGGGGGATTTTCTTTTGTGTATGGGTGCCCTGTGGGAAGGTCTGGCAGGGCAACTATACCCCCCCCCCCACATACACACACACAATTGGGTGCGGGTTAAAACCTGCTTGGAACGAGCTTGAGAAGTTGACACAAAGTAGAGAGCCTGTGCTCCCCCATCTTCTCAGGTCTCCTTCTTTTTAACTCAAGTCAGCATAGTCAATTGTGAAGAATAATGGGATTTGTAATTTGACAAAATCCAAAGGACCATAGGTTGATCATTTCTGGTGTAAGTCATTATCCTTTGGAATATCCTGGGACTGAGGGGGACAGATAGAAATCTTAGCCTCCTTTGCTAGATTGAAACCATAGACAAATCAACCCTTTTGGTACAAGTTGGTAGTGATTAAGATATATTATGTCTCTTCATTTTCTCATGAAGCTGACCAGTGGGCTGGTCCAACTTTGACCATTCCCAGAAGACAAAACAGTGTTCAATGAAATGCAACATTAATTGAGGCAAGGGGAGGGAAGCACCATGTCTTTTCCAAAGAGATTTCCCCCCTACTGTGCCCTTGATACCTACCTACTCTTTCACAGATTGCAAATAAGACAGCAAAATTATGGGAGGGGAGGGGAGGACATTCTGGGTTTAACCCCAAACCTCAAATTGTCCAATGAGAGACACCTAATAAGAACCAGAGAGCAAGTGATCATGGCACTGTGAAATTACTTCCTGAGATTGTAAGAGGGGTAACCATCTTTGGAGGTCAGCTGGGCTACGGAAAGTTGCATTGCAGTTGGTTACTGAGCAAATTGACTTTTTGAAGCTGTAAAAGGACATACTCTTAAACTTCTTTTAACTGCTACAGGGCAAAGCCAAAAAAGCAAAGGAAAAAAATTCCCTTGTAGGAATTATCATTAATATTTCAATAAAAGGCAAGATACAAAGTTATAATAAACTGGGTTAAGGCCAGTGTGATTAGCTTTATTTTCAGTTTAATTGCTTCCTTGATAGGACTTCAAAGTGATCTGTGTGCTTATTTTCAACTCTCTCTTTTTTGTAAAGGGAGGGGGATATTCTGTTTATAAAGATGCTTGGCCCTCTATCAGATACCAATGCGCTCATTCATTCAGTATATTATTGATACAAGATTTATAGTGCTCCATGGGTGAAAATTCTGTTTATCATCCCCTGTAAAGTTGACTTTGACACACAAATGCAATGTGAAGAACCTTCATTTTGGAAGAAACTTGAAAATTGTTGTTGTTGTTAGAATCATAGAGTTGGAAGAGACTTCATGGGCCATCCAGTCCAACTCCCTGCCAAGAAGCAGGAAAAAGCACCCCTGACAGATGGCTATCCAGCCTCTGTTTAAAGGCCTCCAAAGAAGGAGCCTCCACCAAACTCCAGGGCAGAGAGTTCCACTGCTGAACATCTCTCACAGCTCTTGTTGTTAGGTGTTAGTCCTGAAAGATATACTCCCAGGAAGCTATGTACTGGAGTCATTTTTGGTAGAGGGTTATAAGTTGGACAAACCTGAAATCCCATAAAAGCAATCATAACAGCAGCACCACTTAGTCATGGAATCTTGCTGGGTGATCTTGGGCAAGTGGCAGTCTCTCAGCTTTAGATGGTTTGCAAGAAGCAAACCATCTACCAAGAAATCATACCCTGATAATAAAAATGATTTGGAAGGCACACGGCAGTGCTCAAATTCTCTCATGGAAGCAGTTGTCTCTTATGGAAATCCACATTCTATACAGCCTTGATGGACTGTGGTGGAGGCTCCTTCTTTGGAGGCTTTTAAACAGAGGCTGGATGGCCATCTGTCGGGGATGCTTTGAATGTGATTTTCCTGCTTCTTGGCATGGGGTTGGACTGGATGGCCTATGAGGTCTCTTCCAACTCTATGATTCTATGATATAAATTCTTGCCCATTGTATCCCAACATTAGTTAGGAAGTTGAACGTTGATACGCATGAGTCCTGCCACATAACTTTGATATTTAGAACCATTTGAGAATGAGGTTTTTCCCCTCTTCCAAGCTAAATTCATCTTTCTATGCACCCCTCTCTCTTTGTAGTGGCTTGAGTATTGAGTTATGACTATGGAGACAGGATTTGATTCCCTGCTCAGGAATGGAAACCCACTGGGAGGCCTTCAGTGAGTTACACTCTCTCCATCAAAGAAAATCCCATGATAGGTTCACTTTTAGGATGCCATGAATCACAAACAACTTGAAGGGACACAACAACAATCTATCTAGTTACCTGTCCTTCCATAAATAGATTGATGCTGGCATTCGGTGTTGCACTTATAGATTCATAATCTAGAGTTATGGGTCTATAAATGCATTAATTTTGCATAGTTTGCAGCTCTTAATCCACCTTAAGATTCAACTGCTGGATGGATCTTAAGGCACAGAGGAGGAGGTTTCCAAATCCTTTCAACCATCTTGGTTTGTTCCTTGTTGTAGCCTTGCACCAGATTACCCATTACAGTGACTGACTCTTAAGGGAAGGCATGTGGCAAAGAGATGCTACTTAGTTAAAGTTAAGGTTTCCCCTTGACATTAAGTCTAGTCATGTCCAACACTGGGGGGTGGTGCTCATCTCCGTTTCTAAGCCAAAGAGCCTGCGTTGTCCATAGACACCTCCTAGGTCATGAGACTAGCATGACTGAATGGAGTGCCGTTACCTTCCTGCTAAAGCAGTACCTATTGGCCTACTCACATTTGCATGTTTTGGAACTGTTAGGTTGGTAGAAGCTGGAGCTAACAACGGGAGCTCATCCCGTCTGCGGATTCGAACCGCTTACCTTAGCTTAGCGGTTTAACCAGCTGCGCCACCACAGTCCCATTGCTACTTAGTTACATCTCCATTAAAAAGCAGTTGATTGGGATTTCAAGATTTATTTTTACTGAAGGCTGGTACTTTGAGATGAATGCTCTGAAAGAAGCCACAAATGACAATGCACAGTGACCCATCCAAAAACAGTCATGTTGACTCTACTTTATCAAAAACCCAGCTCTTCTTTTAGAGGTGACTTCTCCCACCTTTTAATAATAAGGCTGTTTATTAGCCCATCTGCACAATATCTGTGCAACATTTATTGCCACATTTACACTCTACGATTACAACAAGGCGAGGTAACAGTAGTTTCAAGGTGACCATTGTAATTCAAGGTAATCAGCAGACTCCGATAGTGTTGTTACCCATGATTATGAAGCACATTATTATGTAATGGTAGTCAATAAGGGCAAATGGGTTTTGCTTCATGCTCTGAATCTAAGGGTGGTGATGTGTGGAGGATGAGGCTACAGCAAGGGGCTGGGGAAGTAAGAAAGGAGAACCACTGTGGGGCTGAAAATATTGGGAAAATGGCAGGCAGCCACATCCCATGAAAAAGGGTGCAATGCCCATTATCTTGAAATCAGGCCAATGTGGCAGCTGAAATGTTTGGAAGTTCTAGTAGGCAAGTGCAGCTTTCATGTATTAGTTGCCAGTCTGTTTTCAGGGAACAATCAAAGCCATGTATTACGTCTGTATTATCTGACAGACCCCATCACCTCTATTTGGGTCCCAAGATCTTCAGAAGAGGCCCTTCTCTTAGTCTAACCACCTTCATAGACATGGATAGTGTGGATGTGAGATAGGGCTTCCTCGGTGTCTGCTCCTGGAATTCCCATCTGAATGTCCTCCTTGTAGTCCTTCCGTCAGCAAAGTCTTAGTCCAAAGCTTAAACCACCATACCACACTGGCCGTCATATTGGGAACAGTTTAACACTCTTTTAATGTCAACTTTAAAATATGTTTAGATGGGAGACCACCAATGAATCCCAGGTGCTCTAAGCTCTAGAGCAGGCATGGACCAACTTTGGCTCTCCAGGTGTTTTGGACAGTACTTACTTTTACTTAATCCGAGTAGGATTGTCTTCCAAGATCAGTGTACTGGCAGTGGGTATGTAGGTGACTGTGGAGCCCTATTCTTGATCTGCATGTTCTCCCACAGTGAGGGCATTGGTTTCGGGGTTGGCTTGACCCACCTTCCTCTTGGCACCTTTCTCTCTTTTGCCTTCCATTCATGCCTCTTCAAATCCTACAGCACTGCTGGTCACAGCTGACATCTAGCTGGAGCGCTCAAGGGCCAGAGCTTCCTATTTCTCAGTGTCTATTCCAGAGTTTTTATGGTTGGCTTTGGACAGTAGGCTGTTAGGAATTGAGGGAGTTGAAGACCAAAACACCTGGTGGGTCAAAGTTTGCACATGCCTGCTCTAGAGCAACCCCTCCTGAGTATTCCTTGCCTAAGACAACCTTATGAAGTCTGCAATGTAGTCATAAGTCGAAAGGCGACTTGAAACCACACACATACATTGAATGCTTGTTGGGAATATATCCAAGTAGGAAATAACTACATATGGCCTCCACTTTGGCCCTAGTTCATTCAACTGCTGGACTATGGTCCTCTAAAACCTTCCTAAATTCTAACTCAGCCCAATAATAAGAAATGTTTCCCATCCCTGATAGAAAAGTAACCTGAAGTCCTGTAAGGCATTTTTCTATTATAGGTACTCAGATTTACTTTTCCTCACACCAATGAAAGCTACAAGATCATCCCAATTCACTGGAATGGATTGGGCTCTGTTTCTACCAGTGCCATGTCAGGACTGCCAGTCTCTTATGACTCCTACTGGGAACCACTCTCTTGGCTGTCCTCCTTTCTTCATCATCCAAGGAAGATTCCTCCTGGTAGGACTGGGCAACCAGACAGCCAAAGGCAGAGAACAAAAGTAAGAAAACACCTTTCACAGATGGAACAGAAGGCCTAACCATATGCAGCACCTTCGGCATCCAGGCATGGCACAGTTATATGAAAAGGTGAGGGACTCCCTGAGTTGAGCTTCTTTCTTTTGGGATTTGGAAGTAATCTGCATTGTAATACATTGCATGACTGATTGGGGAACATCAGTCAAAATAATGATATTGCCTGCCAGTCAAGATCTAAGAGAGAGCTTCTTCCCATTAAATTCCAAATCCGTCAGGAGTGAGGTTAGTGACATGCCTAATCTTTTCAGTGCTCTCAAAAGGCAACCTACAGGTTGGCTCTTCTTTTTTTTTTTTCTGACAGTGCTGAGAGTATGTGGGATTTATATCTAGGCTCTACATTCAGGCAGAGTACTGGAGCTGCAGTGAATATCTGCAGAGGAATTTTGATGGGACTTCTGTCTTGAAACCAAATTAATTTGCTCCCAAAACCTCGCTCCCAAAGACTCACTTGGGTGTCAACTATTCATTTGCAGCACATTCTATAACTTGCAGACCTGTATTTTGATATTTAGCAATAACCTGAATCCTATTGTTATTCTGTAGAAGGAAAGGTTCCCTCTTTGTCCACTCTTGTCTACAGTTGCTTCAACTTCTGAATATTTAAGTGGCAAAAGTAGTTTGCACTCAGTTTTGATGACCAACTGTGGAATAACCAGACTAGACACAGAAAGCTGGATTAAATTAGGTTCACTTTATTTCACCTATTTCCTTTTCAAATAGATTGAATCTGAATGGAGTAAGAGGGGAGAGCAATCTGTTGTAAGCTCAGCTCAGATCGGGTGTCTACCCTCAAATGTCCCTGGAGACCTGAAGACAGTCTACTAGTTGAGATGCTCCCCAACTAGGCACTTTCTGAAAGGAAAATGGAGGATATTGCCTCCCAGGTCCCAGAACTTTATAAATGGGAGAAGCTCCCAGGTCAGTCTCAAGGATAGACATCTTCCCAGGACCTGTGGAGGCTGTTCTAAAGTCCTACCCCTCACCAAAGTGCCTTGCCATGGACAAGGGACAAGGATTCCCCATCATTTAGCCAATAAGGCAGCCACCCCGATTGCAAACATCCCAGGAAGATCAAAGTGACTTCTTGCCACTATGACCATTGAGACCACCCAAACAGCATCTTTCCCTGCAGGGTTTTTCATAGCGTTGCCCTAATAATAATAATAATAATAATAATAATAATAATAATAATAATAATGCTATATTACTCCTCTCCTTGCATATATAAACTCAGCAGGAGAAGGGGAGAGTTGGAACCTTGCCTACCTAATAGATTCAGGAAAAAGAAAAGGGTCCAGCTTCTCCTAGCTTGTTTGTTCCCTCTGAACATTTCTCCTCTGATATTACTTGACTTCATGTGTCCTAGTTTCCATCCATGGATGTTTGGATGGTATGGGGATCTCCAAGGGTTGCCACAGCTGAGGACACCTTCTCTGTCATCCTACACCATATCGTCCCCATCGAAGGGACACGGAAGATCTTCTTGGTCATTCATGTATGTGTGTGTGCATGTGTGTCTGTGTGAGAGAATATATGGAGAAGTATTCTTTATAGGATCTTAGCCAAAGTGTTGCAAAACCATTCAATATCTTAGGATGATGTGTGTGTCTGTGTTTGTGACATGTAGAATTATAACAACCTTAAAAATATTATAGAGCCTAGGTGGGTAAGGAATACTCTGAGGTGGTTGTGTGCTAGTAATTGATGTGGAGGAAATGAGCAGAGAATTGCACCCCTGCTCCTTACTTCCTCACTGCATTTTTGTCATACAAACAGCTCCTCCTTTTGACTACAGCTAAGCCTTCCGGCTCCATCATTCAAGCACCAAGATGGTGTGCAGTCTTGGGATGTAGGAATGCAACACACACCCTTTCTAGGTCTGGGTTTGAGTGCCAATGTAGTCAGGAAGGAGGTTTGAACATATCAGATATGATTTTACTCCTGTTCTGTTTTCAGAGGCATATAAAAAGTATCATAAATCTGTCCCTGGGTGGGCACATCTTCCTCTCCTCCTGTGTCTATCTGGGTTGCTTTGTGTGTTGTTGCACAGGGAATTTGGGTGAGGTCTTTTATTCCCTTCCTGTTCCATCTCTCCAAATCCCATAAAGACAGCCTTTGCCAGCCACCTTTTTTATAATGTTTCTTCCTCCTGATATCTAAGTGAGAATTATATGTCTTTCCCTTCTCTTCCTCCCTTCCTCTGTCTCCCCTCCCCTCCTTCCATGATGGAGATTTAAAACAGGGACAGAGCTAAAAATTTAATATGCACAATAAAATTTAGTATGTAGCTGAGCAAAAAGTCTATGCATCAAAAATTGGTCCAGTCCAGCAGTTTTCTAAATGATGTAGGAGAAAAATAATGGGGCAGAGTAACGGCAGCCTGACCCTTCTTTCCCATAAGGCTTGAAGATTTATCACCTACATAAGCAGAATGCTACAGAAAAGAGATCTATTGACCACGGCAATAACTCACCGACCAGTAAAGCTAGTAAAGGCGAAGAATGCAGGGCTGGTACTTGCTGATAGAACCTTTATTATGGGGTGTTCAGAATGGTTTTAAATAGCCTTGCTCAACAAGCTTCAGTTTTTTTTAATATTACAAACTACCTTCACTCTTTAGATTCCCCATTTATTTACCATATTGTTATTGTGAGGAGGGAGGGGAAAGGAATGGGAGAATGCGTAGTCGATGGGGTTTACTATTTGAATAGAAAGCCTTTTTCCTCAGCGGATGGGGAGAGGGAGGAGGGAAGGGAAGTGGAAAGTCGCTATGATGTAAAAACGTTTCTGAAAGGGGAAAAGGTGCTTTGCTGAAAACAGCTCTGTAATTGAATATAATATTTAATGGAGGATTATTATTTTTAAAACACACACGCATCAAAGAACTCTTTCGTTCCTGATTTTTGATGGTAAGGGGGTTTTTTGCTCCTAGAAACGTGTTTCTGAAGTGTTTTTTTATGGGATTGGGTAGGTTGAAGAGTCAAAATAATGTATTTTGATCAACACAACACCAAAATGTATGTGGGGGGGGGGGGGCTGTCCTGTTTTGGGGTGCCATATGAATGGGAGAGTATACACTCAAACCTCCACATTCTCTGGGAACATAGATGAAGAACCCCTCCTAAAATGGGGAAAATGTGAATTGTTGTTGTTTATTCATTCAGTCGCCAACTCTTCATGACCTCATGGACCAGACCACGCCAGAGCTCCCTGTTGGTCGTAATGTGAATTAAAAAACTTTTTTTTAACTCATGAGAAACTTGCCTTGGAATCTCTAGGTCAATTTGTTTTACTGGATCTTGTCCATATAATTACATTGGGAGAACCTAGACATTCTTATAAAGAGTTATCAGTAGGAATCTTGAGGTTCTCCAGCATGAGTTTCACTGGAGAATCTAGGACTTTGTCACATGGCCCAGTTGGGACATTCCATCTCACCAGCTTTTGCCAGCTAAAGGAAAGGCACACAGGGTGTCTCATAGTGGCCCACACACTCTCTCTCCTCCACTCATCACACATATAGGGAAGGAAAGGGTGCCCTTTCCCACCCCCTATCACATGGTAGAAAGGTTGGCAACGCAGAGCAATGTGCGTTTTCCTGCCGCCCTTTCTGTCATCACATGTGCTTTTGGGGCTGAAAGTGTGGACAGCTCCATTGGAGCTACCCACGTGATGTTTTCCTCCCTGTATTGGCAAACCACCTTTCTGCACTTTGTCTCTACTTTGGGAAGAAAGTGGATAGAGCCTGCTGTGCAGCATGTGATGTCAAATGGCAGGCCACGTCAAAGCTGCACATGAAGGCGGCAAAATGAAGCATTTTTGCTCCATGTGAAGGGGCAAAAATGCTCCATTTTCATACAAATAGATTCATACAAAAGACATTTTAATCAAAGGTAAAAGGTAAAGGTTTCTCCTTGACATTAAGTCTACTTGTGTCTGACTTGGGGGTGATGCTCATCTCCATTTCTAAGCCAAAGAGCTGACGTTGTCCATAGACACCTTCAAGGTTATGTTACCGGCATGACTGCATGAGTGCCGTTATCTTCCCGCTGAAGCAGTACCTATGATATACTCACATTTGCATTTTTTCGAACTGCTAGGTTGGCAGATGCTGGGCCTAACAGCAGGAGCTCACTTTGCTCCCTGAATTCAAACTCCCAATCTTTCAGTCAGCAAGTTCAGCAGCTCAGCGGTTTAAACCACTGTGCCACCAGGTGGCCCAATTTTAATCAATCAAACCTGTCAATAATCAAATCTACTAAAGTCTAACCTGCAAATGTGAAAGACCAACTTCACGGTTTGGGCCCAGCCCATCTTCTTGATCACATCTCCACCTATGAACCGGCACATGCTCTATGATCTGTCGGGGAGGCTCTTCTCTTGGTCCCGTCTCTGTCTCAAGCATGGTTGGTGAGGACAAGGGAAACGGCCTTCACGGTGGTGCCCCCAGCTCTTGAACACCCTCCCTAGGAAACCTAGACAAGCCACCACACTACAGCACTTTCAGAAAGAACTAAAAACTTGGTTTTTCAAAAGGCTTTTTATAATGCTTAAGATAGCAACCAGACTATTCTTTAGCCAGAGAAGGCTTAATTGATTGCAGGGATTTTAAATAAATGATTATTGCTATATTTTATTTTTGTCAATTTTACATGTTTGGCTTTAAATTTGTTATTGAATTTCTATTGTTTCTTTTTATATATTATGTGGCACTATGTGTGCTATTTGTAATCCACCTCGAGTTCCTATGGGAGATGGTGGCAGGGTATAAATAAAAGATTATTATTATTATTATTATTATTGTTATTATTATTATTTATACAACATAGTCCAAGAAATAAATGGCGAAGAGACCAATTTACTCCAAAGTCAAAAGATCTGAAGGAGCAGGAAAATGGCTGAAGTTGTGTGGGAGCTAAAGATTTAAAAAATGATCAGAAAGAGGATAAGAAAATGGTTGCAAATGTGGCAAAGATGTTACATCTGCATCAGATCACACAGTCTCTGTAACTGGAATTATGCTACTCATTCTCTATATTAAATGGCAATGTTCTGCAAATGATAGCACATTTAAATGAATGCATAACGAAATGTACATGTATAATGGTACTACACATATAATGTTAAGTGTACAACCTTGAACCGAATGTAGGTCTTCATATTGGATAAAAATATCTAGCAACTTCCATGGCTTTCAAATTTCTTGTTATTGATAGGTGCCACTGCCTTCAAGTTGACAAGGCTTTCTTGGCAAGATTTCATCAAAGGAGGTTTGCCTTTGCCATCCACTCAACATCACCAGTGGGTTGCATGACAAAGCGGGCATTTGTATCCCAGTTTACCAAACTTTATAGACCTTCTGTCCTTTCTTCAGATCTTCAAAGGTGGTATATAGCATAATGGTTTGAATGGACTAAGATACAAATATCTGTTTAGCAATGGAAATCCATTTGGAGACCTTGGAAAATCACACTCTCTTAAGTCTCAGAAGAAGATTTCTCTGAAGAAGTATTGGCAAGGAAATTCTAGGATAGAGATGACATAAATCAGAAGGCACATAACTTTGAGAGTGACCATGATGTAGTGGTTTAAACATTGGACTAGAAAGAAGATTCAGAGGTCCCCTCTGCCATGGAAATCCATGGGTGACCTTGAGAAAACTCTCTCAATCTAAGTGGAAGGAAATGGCAGGATTCCTTGGAAGAAGTATTGCCAGCTCCCCATGATAAGATCTTCATAAATTGGAGTTGACTTAAAGGCAATGAACAAGCCTTCCTTCCTTCCTTCCTTCCTTCCTTCCTTCCTTCCTTCTCTCTCGCCCTTTCTTTTGTTGAAAAAGCACCTTTTGTCAAGATTGTTTGTATCCAAGAGACTTCCCAACAGCATAGGCACCTCAGCTGGTCTATAATAAATCTCATTAGCAAACAAAAGACCTTGTCCCCATTTGTGTAGGCATAAAACCTCCCATAAAGGATCACCTGGCTGCATTACACATGTTCACGAAAAGGATCAATGCCCAGTAATGGCTGTCTTCAACAGCCCAGCAATTCCATTGTCCTATTTTGCCCTTAAGGAACGTTGCAGCAGGTAGGAAAGTTCAACTACACAATGAATGAAAAGACAAAATAAAATAAAACAAAGCAGAGGAGGAATTTTTGGGGGGAGAATGTGTTCTTTCAGCTATAAACAGCTGCAGGTGGAACTGACAAAGAAACAAACGGGCCATCACGTGCCTGCTGCAATGCACATCAGGACGGCACAACTTGCCAAAGTCATTTATCCGCAATAAACACACATCCAAACTGGCCAATATCTACTACTGAGCAGAAAGGAAATGTAAAGCAAAGTACATCATTTATCATTACCAGACAGCTCTGCTATATTGTGAGCAAAGAGTGCTGTTTTGGGGAGGGTTGGGGGAAAGAACAGCCTCAGACAATGCACACTGTTTGTGGAGTTTTCAGCCTGTTCGCAGTATCTCAGCAGAAGGAACTGTAAATCTTTATGCAATTATACCCAGGCCTAGAATCAAACGTTTCACAATTAGATAACTCAAATTGTTATCCTACTATGTTTCCATTTGGGGGTAAATATTTGACAGTGAAATTAATCTGATGGGGCAGATTTGGTCAAGAGATGAGGATTGAAACCTGTTAATGTCACACATAGATATGTGAGTTGGGAGTCAGGAGTAGGGTTTAATCCCAGCCTATTTGAAATATAGTATCTCCCTATATGAGTGTTCAAACCTGCAAGGGAAGGCTTTCTCACAGGCGTTCCCTTACACCACCATTTTCAGCATGTTGGATAAAGATAAGGGACAGATCCCATAACTCTGAAATCCAGGTTCATTATTTATTTACTCATGCCCAGGGGAAAAATGGTCATTTAGGTAATTTTATAGTATGCTTCCCCCATAGGTCACCATACAGCTGTGTAGGAGAAGATTACAAATTCCAGGAGAAAGGTGGAGAGTAAATTCATCAAACAAGTAGAGTAAATGCAAGTTTGCCATCCCAACACCATATTAAGAGACCGGACAACAGTGTGAATTGAAATATGGGCAACTTTTATTTAAAAGGTTACCTGAATTAACTTTATGTGATTTGGAATATATAACTAAAGGGGCATGAACCTGGTGTGTGTTTTATGCTGAGGTAGTGGCCCTCGCTGACTTATCCCTCGGCTAAGCTGGGCAAAGCACCTGCTTCCACAGATACAGCCAACTTTAACATCTCCAGGGCGACCACTAAGGACAACGTACAAAGAATTCTGCCCTATGTCCAAGGGATTTTACAGAGCCAGAACTCTTCCCATTTCAAGGTCATTTCGATTTTCCCTCACCCAGTTACGTAAACAGAGGTGAGGGTTTCCATTCCTGGCTCACACCACAAAAGGGTACCTTAGATGTACACCAAATGTAAACCTACAGTTGCTTTTAGGGGGATGGTCTATTTAATGCCCCCCCCCCCCACTTCCAATTTGCCCTTGTATAAAGTATAGCATATGCGAAATGAAAATAGAAACCTAGAACATAGAGGGAAAAAATTCCTACCTGGCCCCAATAGATGACCAATATATTAAACTGTTAATGTGCGGGTGTGAAGCAGAGAGTGTTTGAGGACCGGGACATCCGTAGGGATACCAAGGTGCTTGTTTATAAAGCTATTGTCCTCCCAACCCTGCTATATGCATGCAAGACGTGGACTGTCTACAGACATCACATGCAACTCCTGGAACAATGCCATCAGTGGTGCCTCTGAAAAATCCTGCAAATCTCTTGGGTAGACAAGTGGACAAATGCCAGCGTGCCGGAAGAAGCAAAGACTACTAGCATTGAAGCGATGGTCCTCCACCATAAACTCTGCTGGACTGGCCACGTTGTCCGGATGTCCGACCACCGTCTCCCAAAACAGTTGCTCTATTCCGAACTCAAGAACGGGAAATGGAATGTTGGAAGACAGGAAAATAGATTTAAAGAAGGCCTCAAAGCCAACCTTAAAAACTCTGGCATAGATACTGAGAAGTGGGAAGCCCTGACCCTTGAGCGCTCCAGTTGGAGGTCAGCTGTGACAAGCAGTGCTGCAAAATTTGAAGAGGCACGAATGGAGATGAAATAAAGAAACATGCCAAGAGGAAGGCACGCCAAGTCAACCCCAACCGATATTACCTTCCACCTGGAAACCAATGCCCTGACTGCGGGAGAAGATGCAGATCAAGAATAGGGCTCCACAGTCACCTACGGACCCACCGCCACTACACCAATCTTGGAAGACCATCATCCTCAAACAACGAGGGATCGCCTAAGTAAGTAAGTAATGTGCGGGTCAGCAAAAAACTCAAAATGAGCTAATAGGGGTGAGCTGCTCCCTAAGGCAGCCCCACCCCCTTGGAAATAGTTACAATTGACTTTTTCTAACAGGGCTGGTCTCACCTCAGCGGGATTGGCAAAAATCTCCCCTATGCCAGCTTCGCAAGCTTGGCAATCAAATTAATAAGGCATTAGCAACTCAAATAGACACATAACACCTCTCTGTTAAAGCAGCTTCATCTGTTGCAGCATTTCAAAATCTTAATGCATCTCTAAATAACAACATCTTTACTTGCTTGTGGGAAAATAGCAGAGAGGGGGCCAACTAAGTCTCCCAGGTAAGGCAGTTTCAGAATTTGGACAGAGGAGGCACCAGGAAGGCCCTCTCTTGTGTCCTCGCCAGACATACCTCTGATGTTGATAGGATCAAGAGAAAGCCCTCAGTTGCAGATTGTAAGGATTGGACAAGCTCCTTGTGCTCTTCCATCCAACTTGGCATACTGCACACCATTCTTTCCCTTTTCAACTGATACCCCAACCAGGAAAATGCCGTAGGCCAGTGTCAAAGAGAACAGCCAGTGTGAAATCACATTACTTTAATAACCACAAATGAGAGAAGGATCCATTTACAAAATACCTTCAGAGATGATTCCAGGACTCATCGGGGAATGCAATGGATAAATATGCCTCAGAAAGGTTTGGCAGATCTTTGGCTGGCCAGATGTCCATAATAAATTTATGAAATAAACTGGGTTATTTAATGCTGCTCAGAACAGGTTGCGTAATGTGAATGCCTCCGCATTGCCAAACACGGAGTGGCCAAGCGCCAATGCAGTTGCCGTTAGCTTCTGTTTGAGGCACTCACCGTAAAACGTCCTCCTTCCTTCTGGTTTCAACAAACTGGGTGGACTTTAGGAGAACTGGGGGAAAGAAGACGTTGACATTCTAGAATCAATCAATGGCATATATGGTTATATTTAAAACTTGGAAGCATCGGGAGGTTGCAAAATGTGGTGTCATAAAATGAATGGTGAAGGGGAGTGGGCATTTGTCTTTTTAAGGGCATTGGCCAATATATCCTGTTTCCTGGCAACTATTCTGAAATCTTTTCAAAAGTATTCTATGTTTGGTGCTCAGCCCCTGTTGTTCTGCATGTTCTGCTGCATGAACAGTCCTATCTCTGTGGCAGAATGCCTGCCAGAACACATCACACTGCAGCAGGAGAATTTCTAACGTGACATAGAAATGGCTGGACAATTCTCACAAAGCTCAGCTGGGGGAGAAATGCATTTGGCTTGCATTTTGGTGCAACCTTAGAGGGCACTTCCAAAAGCCATTGTCAGTGAAAGGCAACATACTCCCAGCTGTGAGATGCAATTTCAAAATACTATTGGTTATGTAGTCAGGGGTTAAGCTGAGTCTCATTAAAAACAGACCAGTGGCTGGTACTGAAAAAAAACTATTTCATGACTACCAGACATTGCTGTTGTATGTCATCAATTTGTGATCCACTGGCTGCCGATAAGTTTCCGGTCCCAATTCAAGTTGCAGGTTATCACCTATAAAGCTCTAAATGGTTCAGGACCTGCTTATCTTCGTGACCATATCTTCCCCTATGAGCCCACATGGTCTCTAAGACCTTCTAGGGATGCTCTTCTCTCGCTCCTACCCCCGTTTCAGGAGCGATTGGTGGGACAAGAGAAAGAGCATTCTCAGTGGTGGCCCCTCAACTCTGGAACTCCCTCTCCAGGGAGATCAGGCTAGCACCCTCCCTATTCACATTTTGTAAGGAACTAAAAATGTGGATGTTCTGCTGTGCATTTGATTGACTCGGGGCGGCTTACATGAGGCCAAGCTCAACAGTACATTACAGCAAAATAAAACCAAAACATCAAAACAAACCTCACAATTAAATAAATAAAATCAATAGAATGCAATAAAACAATACAAAATAATGCAACACAGAGTCAATCCCAATGGGCGGGACACATGTGCATGTGCAAGATAAAATGTTAAAATGCAGGATGAGATAAAGATGAAGGAGAAATATTTGTATGGAAAAAGCTCATGGGAGATGGAGTAGTGGAGACAGGCCTTCAATCAGGCGGGGGGGGGGGGGGGAATTGCAATATGGGGACAAACATTTTGGGCGGAGCAACAAAAGGACTTATCTGATCACTCTCCAAAGGTGCAACAGAAAAGCCAAGTTTTGAGATCCTTCTTGAAGGCCGCTAAGGTGGGGGCTTGCTTAATCACACCGGGCAATGAGTTCCAAAGCCGGGGGACACAGAGGAGAAGGATTAACTTGTTTGCACACCAACCCCCCCCCCCCCCATGAGTCTTGAAGTGCTTCTGGTTGCTGCTTATGAGGGTTTGTTTTTCTATTGTAATAATGTTGTTTTATGTTGTTTAAATATTTTATTTGCAATGTTTTTAACTGTATGTGTTTGAGCTTGGCCCCATGTAAGCCTCCTCGAGTCCCTTTGGGGAGATGGAGGTGGGGTATAAAAATAAAGTCCTTCTTCTCCTCCTTCTCATAGAATCACAGAGTTGGAAGAGACCTCATGGGCCATCCAGTCCAACCCCCTGCCAAGAAGCAGGAATATTGCATTCAAAGCACCCCTGACAGATGGCCATCCAGCCTCTATGTAAAAGCTTCCAAAGAAGGAGCCTCCACCACACTCTGAGGCAGAGAGTTCCACTGCTGAATGGCTCTTACAGTCAGGAAGTTCTTCCTCATGTTCAGATGGAATCTCCTTTCTTGTAGTTTGAAGCCATTGTTCCGCGTCCTAGTCTCCAGGGAAGCAGAAAGCAAGCTTGCTCACTCCTCCCTGTGGCTTCCTCTCACATATTTATACATGGCTACCATATCTCCTCTCAACCTTTTCTTCTTCAGGCTAAACATGCCCAGCTCCTTAAGCCGCTCCTCATAGGGCCTGTTTTCCAGACCCTTGATCATTTTAGTCGCCCTCCTCTGGACACATTCCAGCTTGTCAATATCTCTCTTGAATTGTGGTGCCCAGAATTGGACACAATATTCCAGGTGTGGTCTAACCAAAGCGGAATAGAGGGGTAGCATTACTTCCCTAGATCTAGACACTATGCTCCTATTGATGCAGGTCAAAATCCCATTGGCTTTTTTTGCCGCCACATCACATTGTTGGCTCATGTTTAACTTGTTGTCCATGAGGACTCCAAGATCTTTTTCACACGTACTGCTCTCAAGCCATGCGTTCCCTCATTCTGTATCTTTGCATTTCATTTTTTTTCTGCCTAAGTGGAGTATCTTGCATTTGTCACTGTTGAACTTCATTTTGTTAGTTTTGGCCCATCTCTCTAATCTGTCAAGATCGTTTTGAATCCTGCTCCTATCCTCTGGAGTATTGGCTATCCCTCCCAATTTGGTGTCGTCTGCAAACTTGATAATCCTGCCTTCTAACCCTTCATCTAAGTCATTAATAAAGATGTTGAACAGGACCGGGCCCAGGACAGAACCCTGTCGCACTCCGCTCGTCACTTCTTTCCAGGATGAAGAGGAAGAATTGGTGAGCACCCTCTGGGTTCATCCATTTAACCAATTCCAGATTCACCTAACCGTAGTTTTGCCTAGCCCACATTGGACTAGTTTCCTTGCCAGAAAGTCATGGGTGACCTTGTCGAAGGCCTTACTGAAATCCAGGTATGCTACATCCACGGCATTCCCCGCATCTACCCAGCTTGTAACTTTATCGAAAAAAGAGATCAGATTAGTCTGGCATGACTTGTTTTTGATAAATCCATGTTGACTCTTAGCGATGACCGCATTTGTTTCTAAGTGTTTGCAGACCACTTCCTTAACATTTTTCCCCAGAATCTTGCCTGGTATCGATGTGAGGCTGACCGGATGGTAATTGTTTGTGTCATCCTTTTTTCCCTTCTTGAAGATTGGGACCACATTGGCCCTCCTCCAATCTGCTGGAACTTCTCCCATTCTCCAAGAACTCTCAAAGATGATTGCCAATGGTTCTGAAATGACTTCCGCTAGTTCCTTCAATACTCTTGGGTGTAGTTGATCTGGCCTTGGGGACTTGAACCCATTTAGAGCGGCCATGTATTCTTGGACGACTTGTTTCCCAATTTGGGGTTGGATGTCCTCTAATCCCTCATCCATTCCATCTTGCTGGGGTTGAAGATGACTTTCTTTTTGTGAGAGGACTGAGGCAAAGAAGGCATTAAGTCGTTCGGCCTTTTCCCTACCCCCTGTCAGCATTGCCCCATCTTCTCCTCGAAGAGGCCCTATCGCCTCCTTGTTCTTCCTTTTTCTACTGACATAAGAAAAGAATCCCTTTTTATTGTTTTTAATGGCCCTTGCAAGCCTGAGCTCATTTTGTGCTTTAACCTTGCTGACCTTTTCCCTACAGGAGTTGGCTATTTGTTTGAATTCTTCTTTGGGGATTTCTCCCTTTTTCCATTTCTTGTGCATGTCTCTTTTGTGTCTTCTTCTTCTTCTTCTTCTTCTTCTTCTTCTTCTTCTTCTTCTTCTCTGCTTGGACTTTATTCTGATTTATGGCTTCATGATGCTGGGCTGTGTATTATCTTAGACCTTTCCTTCTTCTGCTTCTGAACCCCTTTGAGAGTAAGACAAGCATTCCATTGATGTTCAGCACTTTGGATAGTTCCTATAAAGTAAAGACTGACATGGGAGCTACCAGTTACCAGTAGGCTGCACAAATACTCTTGCCTTTCCTCATCCCTCTTTGCTTTTTTTTTTTAAACCTGACCTCAGTCTATTATGGACTATTCCTTCTGACCATTTAAAAAGATGGTTTAGAACTTGGCTCCTGCTGAATTTCAAAGAGGAGGACATTTTGGGGAAAAATACAAGTTGCGTGATGGGTTCTGCTTCTAGGCTGACATAACTGGTCCTGTTCTTTCGCCAACTTGCTGGCCTCTTTATCCAGTGGCCTGGAAGAAAGGGATGGACCCCGCAAATGCCTGATTCTGATTGAGCACAGAATATTCTCAATGAAAGTTTCTGTAAGAACCAACATGTCTCTGGTAATGAGCATTTAAGGGGATTTCTGAAATCTAAAATGAGAGTTGCTCAGAGTAGAACATAACCAGAGGGCTTTACTGTACATGTTGACTTGTATCACAAACAGTCTTCCAGAGGAGCCTCTGAAGAATGCATTTCCTTCAGGAAGGAAAAGAAGCAGAGTGCACAGAACTGGAGGGAACTGGCAATGAATGAATTTCTTGCTAATGTGATGCAGAGAGCATTTTTTAATTGTAGAAGAGGTTGCAGGAGGGAAAAGAGGGGAGTTTTTGGAATACCAGCCATCACGACTTGCAAGTCAATAGAAGAAGAAAACCAGAGGGGGAAATGCTATCCCCTCCTTTTCTCTTTATTTTTGCATCTGGAAATAAATCTACCAAGGCACCATGAGGCAGGGATGTAAATCTTGAGTTATTTCATTGCAACATACAGAAATGAAATTCCCCCCATCATCCCATCCTCTACTGCGTAACATAAAAGGGCTTCTGTGCACTTTCCATTAATTAAGTAACTAGTTAATTAATATACCACCTTTCTCATGACATGGAGTCACAAGTGATGTACCAGAAATTAATACAAAATACTGTCTGATTTTTTCCCTTTGGGGGGGGGGGGGAGGATAAAATTATTTTGCATAAAAATGTATATAGTTTTCCTGTGCAGAAAACCTACTTGAGAACAAAATTTGGTCTAACAAATTATCTGCATGCATCTTTATATAGGAGTTTTATTTTTCTGCCCCTCCAATCTGTTTTCTGCACAGAAACATTACAAATATTTTCATGCAAATGATTTCCCTCCCCCAACCCCACTTCAAATTCGGAGGTCCCAATAATCTTGTGACTGGCATCCCATTCCATAGTGCAGTTTTTCAAGTTTGACGCCTTCATTTTTTAAAAACCCCATTAATTCACATCATACTTATATCAGAATCTAATAATTGCATTTCACTAAGTATTGCCTTGTATGCCATCTCCATCTTGAGATGCAACCATGACTTCTTGTCAAATACTCACTCCATTGAACTGCATTGTGTGAGTCTACACTGACCATTTCATGCAATTTGAAACTGCATTATATGGCAGTGTAGATGAGGCCAGAAATGTACTGAATAGTTGGCTTAGGGCTTCAATCCTGGTGTATTTTTTAAGTTTTAGTTTGATAGATGGGCAAAACACTTTTGCTTACCAATTATGAAATGATGAGACCAGGCAACAGAATAACAATACACTTTATTTATATTCCACTCTTCTTTCCTAGGGGACCCAGAATGGATTACAGCATTTACATACATAGGCAAACATTCAACACCTTTTACAAACACAAACAAAGGCAAGACTTCTCCTTTCCTTTCTGGCTTCTGGAAGGTGTGCTCATATCTGGCTCTGGGAGGTGCTTTTTATGTCCATTTTCAAGTGAGAAGCCTGCATTGTTACCTCCTGGTTGTGTGGCTGGCAAGATTGCTTAGAGTGTCTCTTTGTCTTTTCCTGCCGAAGTGGTACCTATTTATCTACCCACATTTGTATGTTTTCCTGAGGTTGACAGGAACTAGGGCTGACAGACAGGAGCTCATCCTGCCTTATGGATTTGAACTCCTAACCTTCAGGTCAACAGTTCAGCAGCACAAGGGTTTAACCCATTGCACCACCACAGTCCCTTAACAATAACAACAGCAGCAACAACAATTTTATTTCTTACCTACAAGGCGCATTCACTTTAACCCCATGCTGCCATTCAGGAAGACACAGTCAAACCATTCCCAATAGATAGCCATCCAACCTCTGTTTTAAAAAACTCCAGAGAAGGAGACTCCACTCAACTAAAAGGCATCAGTGGATTTCATAGCCCAACAATATTTACTGTCAGGAAAGTTTTCCTAATGTTTAGGTGGAACCTCATTTCCTGTTATTTGAATCCATTGCCCCTAAGGGCACATCAAATGTAATGTAATGTAATGACCATGAAATGTAAATTCAAGCTAGTTAAGTGCATGGTGGTTAGATGACACACAACAGAAAGTGCATTGCAGCATGCTTTAAGGGAATGGTTCTCAACCTGTGGGTTCCCAGGTATTTTATTTATTTATTTCCAGAATTTCTATCCCGTCCTTCTCAACCCTCGAAGGGGGACTCAGGGTGGCTTACACCGGCAACGATTCAATGCCACAACAAACAAACAATATAAACAATTATAACAACAATTTAAAAACCATAAATAAGACAACTGAATTAAAAACAATTTAAGCAAGATTGTCAAACCATATAGTCATTTCCAGTCTAGATCATCATCCAAAGTGCTGTCATACCTGCTGTCCGAAGGCCTGGTCCCAGAAACATGACTTGAGTTTTTTCCTGAAAGAAAGGAGGGAAGAAGTGAACCTGATCCCGCTAAGGAGGGAGTTCCACAGGCACGGGGTCACTGCTGAGAAGGCCCTGTCCCTCATCCCCACCAAACGCATTTGCAAAACTGGTGGGGCCAATAGCAGTGCCTCCCCGGATGATCTTAGGCTGCAAGGTGGGACATAGAGGGCGATGCGTTCGGACAGGTAAGCTGGGCCAGAACCATAAAGAGCTTTATAGGCCAAGACCAGCAGTTTGAATTGTGCTCGGAAGTGGACTGGCGGCCAGTGGAGCTGACATAACAGGGGGGTGGTATGCTCCCTGTATGTTTCTCTGGTGAGTAATCTGGCTGCTTCCCATTGGACTAGTTAAAATTTCAAAACAGTCTTCAAAGGCAAACCCACGTAGAGTGTGTTGCAGTAATCTATTCGGGATGTAACAAGAGCGTGGACCACCGTGGCCAGATCAGACTTCCCAAGGTACGGGCATACAACTCCCAGAAATTCCAACCAGTTTACCAGCTGTGCGGGTTTCTGGGAGTTGAAGGCCATAACATCTGGGGACCCGCAAGTTGAGAACCAATGCAAAGGCTTTCAATCAAGGTAAGCAAAAGTGGAGGAAACTCCTAATGTGCATCAGGGTGCTCTAGTGTAAACCATGTCACATGGTGCAATCGGCTCCACAGAATGCTGTGGTGCTCCACTGATGTACATATGCTTTAAAGAAATCCCTGCATTTTCCTTGGTTGTCAAGCTGCAGATAGTACTGTAAGTCCTGGAAGCAGTTCAAGGTCAGCCTCTGTGGTTTGTATAAACAACATCTGGGTTTCAAACAATTTCCAGGGTTTCCAACATCATCATATGCACATTGATACCGCTTTCTTTTATGCCAGTTTCAAACTGATTTATATAGTCAGTGTAGATGTGCCCCTAGTCTCTGGAGCAGCAGAAAAGAAATTTGGTCCCTTCTGAATATGAGATCCTACCAAATGCTTAAACATGGCCCCCACTCTCCTTTTAACCTTCTCTTCTCCAAGCTAAACATATCCAGTTGCCTAAGCTGTTTCATATAGCTGCTGTTTATGGTGGGAGATGAGTATTACCTTCCTTTACACTCTTTTTTCCCCTCCGCACTGAAAGGAAAAAGCCAGTTTATGTTCTTAAAGGGAAGACAATCCTCCCCCAAATTTGTGCTCTCATATATATAAATGGAATTTCAGCTTTGGTTCACCTTCTCCTTCTTGCTTGAGTTTCCTAATTGTCGACAACTTATTCTGCTTTGCTCTCCCTGTTGCCTGCCCTTTTTACCTCCTGACCTGGTTGTTTGTCAACAGCCAAATGGGATCAAAGTGTCCGCTTGTATCTTTGCAGATCAAGGGAAGGAACAATACCAAGGTCAGTCCAGCATTAGCTAGGTAGTCATAGTCTTCTGGGAAGAAGAGAGAAAACGTTGTGAAACAAGGCAACGTTCAAAGCGGTTAATTATGAATCTATTTTAGGAACATCACTAGATCAAAAAGAAAATAAGTCAATGTTCCTTTAGGTCATGACTTGCTTAGAAGGTTGGGAAATAATTTAGAATCATGTTTTGCTCTTAAGCCTAAAAACAAAAAGCATATTTTTAGATTTTGGCAGAGATAATCGGAAGAATGTTGGCTCATTGCAACCAAAGCTATCTATTAAAGCCATTGGTTGACTCAACATATAGGCATGTTGCATAGATTCAGTGGGTCTACCCTAGTTGGAATGAGCAAAAAATTTAATAATAATAATACACTTTATTTATATTCCGCCATTCTCCCCTAGGGAACTCAGAGCGCATTAAATCATTTACAGCAGACATAGGCAAACATTTAATGCCTTACAGTCACATACAATGAGACCCACAAACACAGACAAGGCCAAGGCTTCTCCTTTTTCATTCCCGGATTCTGGAGGTGGTGCTCATCTCTGGCTCTAGGGAGGTGTTCTTCTCTATTTTCAAGCCAAGGAGCCTGTGTTGTTACCTCCTGTTCATGTGGCTGGCAAGACTGCTTGAAGCATTCTTTGCCTTTTCTCACCAAAGCGATACCTATTTATCTACTCATATTTGCATTTTTCAAACTGTTAGGTTGACAAGAGCTAAGGCTAACAGCAGGAGCTCACCCGGTCTCACAGATTCAAACTGCTGACCTTCAGTTCAGCAGTTCAGCAGCACAAGGATTTATTATTATTATTATTATTATTATTAACTTTATTTGTACCCCGCTAGCATCTCCCGGAGGACTCGATGCGGCTTACACAGGCCGAAGCCTCAACACAATACAGTAGAAAGTATAACATCACAACAACAAGGCAAATCAAACAATAAGCAAAGTAATATAACACCACAATACTAAGCAAATCAAGCAATAAGCAGAATAACAACAAAGACAGTACATCAGGACATTATTAAAAACTGGTTCGGCCGGCGCACTGGGGTACAAGGGTTAAAAGTGCTGAATGGCAGGAGGCACGTAGGGTTAAAAGTGCGATGTGCAGTGACAATTTGTTATGCTAAGGTGCTACTAGGGCTTGGGTGGGGATTCCTAGTCTGGGAAGGCACAACGGAACAGCCAAGCTTTTAGGTTCCTTCTGAAGACGGCTAGAGTGGGGGCTTGTCTGAGCTCTTTTGGGAGGGCGTTCCAAAGTTGGGGGGCCGCCACAGAGAAGGCCCTGTCACGTGTCCCCACCAAGCGCGCTTGCGACGTGGGTGGGATCACGAGCAGGGCCTCCCCAGATGACCGGAGCGAGCGTGTGGGTTCGTAGATGGTGATGCGGTCACGCAGGTAGGGTGGTCCCAAACCGTTCAGGGCTTTGTAGGTGAGCACCTGCACCTTGAATTGGGCTCGGAAAATAAATGGCAGCCAGTGGAGCTCCTTGAACAAGAGGGTTGACCTCTCTTGATAATGAGCTCCAGTTAGCATCCTGGCTGCTGCCCGCTGGACCAATTGTAGTTTCCGAGCCGTCTTCAAGGGCAGCCCCACGTAGAGCGCATTGCAGTAATCCATTCTAGAGGTGACCAAGGCGTGGACCACCCTGGCCAGATCCGCCTTCACGAGGTACGGTCGCAGCTGGCGCACAAGTCTCAGTTGTGCAAAGGCCCTCCCGGATACCGCCGACACCTGGGCCTCAAGTGTAAGCGAAGAATCCAGGAGGACACCCAAACTGCGGACCTGTGGCTTCAGGGGGAGTGTAACCCCGTCCAACACAGGTGACCACCCTATACCCCGATCTGGTTTGCGATCGACCAGGAGGACCTCTGTCTTATCGGGATTGATCTTCAGCTTGTTCTTCCTCATCCAGATCGACACAGCGGCCAGGCACTCGTCTAGGACCCGAGAAGCCTCCTTGGAGTTAGGTGGAAAAGAGTAGTAGAGTTGTGTGTCATCCGCGTAGAGATGGCACCCAACTCCAAAACTCCGGATGACCTCTCCCAGCGGTTTCATGTAGATGTTAAAAAGCATGGGCGACAGAATAGAGCCTTGCGGGACCCCACAGGTCAAAGGCCAGGGGTCAGAGCAGGCGTCTCCCAGCTTCACCATCTGAGTTCGTCCCTCCAGGAAGGACTGGAGCCACGACAGAACCGTGCCCCCAAGGCCCATCCCGGAGAGACGACCCAGAAGGATACCATGATCGATGGTATCGAAAGCCGCTGAGATGTCCAAGAGAACCAGCAGGGTCACACTCCCCCTGTCCAGCTCTCTGCGGAGGTCATCCACCAAGGCGACCAAGGCTGTCTCGGTGCCATGACCAGGCCTGAAACCAGACTGTGACTGATCTAGGTAGTTGGTATCGTCCAGGAAACCCTGAAGCTGAGAGGCGACCACCCTCTCCAGCACCTTACCCAAAAAGGGGAGGTTGGAGATCGGCCTGTAGTTATTCAGCACCGTGGAGTCAAGGGAAGCTTTTTTGATAAGTGGACGGACCACGGCCTGCTTCAAATTGGATGGAAAAATTCCTTGCTCCAGCGATGCGTTGACAATCAGTACAAACCAATCAAGCAACCCCCCTCTGGCTGATTTAATGAGCCAAGATGGGCATGGGTCTAGAGATGAGGTGGTCGCTCTCACAGCCCCAAGAATCTCCTCCACGGTTTCAGGAAGAACAAGCCTAAAAGAATCCCACAAAATTGGACAAGCAGGTGCCTCCGTCACCTCTCCTGGTACTGCGATGGAATTGGAGTCGAGCTCGAGACGTATCTGGGCGACTTTATCTGCAAAATGGTGTGCGAAATCGCGACACCGAGCTGCGGGGTCGTCAGGGACCTCCTCCACCGCAGGTGAGTGGAGGAGTTCTCCCACGACCCGAAACAGCTCCGATGATCTATTTGCTGCAGATGCTATATGAGCGGTCGTGAATGACTTCCTGGCCGCCCGTATGGCCACGGAGTATGCCTTAAGAGAGGCTCTAGCCCGTGTTCGATCAGATACATCTCGAGATTTCCTCCATTTGCGCTCTAGCCCCCTTCTCGTATGCTTCATCACAGCCAGCTCCTCGGTGAACCAAGGAGATGGCCTGTCACGACGCAACGAGATGGGGCGTTCGGGTGCGATCGTATCTAACGCCCTGGCCATCTCCCCATTATAGAGAGTTACCAAGGCGTCGATAGAATCGCCAGGCTCCAAGGCAGGAAGAACCCTAAGATTCCTCAGGAATCCGTCCGGATCCATCAGTCTCCTAGGGCGGACCATCTTAATTTGTCCTCCACCCCTGCGGAGGTTTAGGGTCGCAGTAAGTCTAATTTATAACCCATTGCACCCCCACAGCCACCACATATGTATATTTTTTACAAGATAAATTACTGACCTGCAAAGCAATTTCTCTGCACAAATATTGCCTTTTTGACAAAGAAATAAAGAAATTTCAGATTCTTGATGAGGCATCTCAATCAGCCAAGATACTTTTTCTCACTGAGGATGGACAATTTGTGAATATCCTTTAATGGTCTTATAGTGAGGTGGCCTTGCCCGCCTCACCTTAATCCATTCTGTAACTGGAATTGCAATTATATTCCTTTTCTGGGGAGCATGGAAATCTGATTTTGCTTTGGTATGCTGAGAGCCACCCAAATTCCTCCGATAATGAATGAACAATCTGCCTCGACACACGGCGGCGAGGGAAATGGCGTTTCTGCATTATTGCTTATGTGAACTGTGGAAAGCGTAGATTTGTATTTGTGTAGTCTTATTTGCCTTGTATATGGCTGCTCTAGTTAATGTGGACATTTGCACAATCTTTCCCCATGTTCAGGGGCTTCCCAAGAGGAGAGCGGCAGTGGAGCCAATAAAAGCAAGCAATAAACCCCGTATTAATAATGCATGCAGAGCTATATGTTTTGTGTCGTACGGCAGTGGGGAAGGAACCGAAATTCTGCTGCTTCTTTGCTTTCTTCTAATTTAAATGTGGATAGCCGAGACAATTATATACTCTGTATGTGTGTATGTGTATGTGTGTGTGTATATATATATGCACATAATGATTTCTTCCAGAGCAAGCAACATCTCAGTAACACTGCATGTTAAGCAACGTTTTAGGATAACATTTCCCAATACAATCATGCATCACATAAGCAATTCCTCCCACACCGGCATATTGCTATTTGTGGAAGAAAGAAAGGGAAGGAGGTAAAATATGAGCAGATGCAAGCTGCAGGTTTTGATTTGTCCCCAAGTGAAACAAAGGCCTAGGAGCATGTGCTGCATATGCCCTTGCTTTTCCATGTTTTTCAGATATATTTTTCCAGTTTGCAATGCATGCTATGTATAACCCCAGGTTTATTGAATGGGGACAAGTCATTTGGTGTGGTGCCAGCCCTCTTTGGCACAAACCTTGTAAAAGTACATCTCCTAAGATTCCACAGAATTGAACTATGGCAGTTCCAAGTGGATTCAAATGGCATTATTCTACAACGTAGATGCACCCTATGTTACTCTCAATAGGGATGTCTGAGTTCACTTTGCATCAAACTCCATGGAAATCCTAGCAGCACCATCTTTCTTATGTGCAGCTGACTGACATTAAAGAAAAGCACCCCTCTGCCAAGGTCATTGGTAAACATCTTAATCATATTATCCCCCTTCCAAGTTCCTTGGATTTGCTGCTCCTCTTATTTAGCTTAGCAGCCTCACCTTCCTTGCAAAGGAGAACTCTGAGCTGGTAGAATTACCTTATCTGCCCACTTCCATGTGTAAACCTCTCTCCTTCTCTCTCTTGCCTTCCTCCCGATTTTCTCTCTCTGCAGTCATCAAAGGCACTTGCTTTTTTCATCACAACCGAACATGTTAACTAAACCACCATGACACACTCTGTGGCTTTGCAGTCAAATATGAACCGCTGTGTAGTCATGCAAAACATCCCCTTGATAACCTTCTCTTTAAAAAAAAGAAAGTGAGAGAAAGGGAGGCAGAAAAGAAATTGGAGCTTGTTTCAACTCCCTAACATGACTTACTACCATGTTATAGTTGTCAAGTCACTGCATCCCCTCCCAAAAAGTTTATGGACATTAAAGAGACTCCAAACAAGACATATGATTTTTTTCTTTGTTTTTAAAATATTTTCTAGGGCTCCAAAGTTGCAAAATGTCAAAGCCACTAGAGGCCCTGAGATGGACCAAGCAAGAGTTGTATCTATAAAACTCTATCAACTCTAACTCAAATACATTTAATAACTTGATGATTTATGAGTCACTTGCATCTTTTATGTACTGTATCAATTTTTAAAATGTATCAAGTATATGTGTCTTGATGGTGGCTTCCTTTCTGTGACTTCAACAACAACAACAAAACTTTATTTATCTACCGCTCTATCTCCCCGAGGGGATTCAGAGCGTTTTCCAAGTAACATCATCAATACATACAAAGTAAACAACATAAACATAAATTAACAAAACAATATAGGCATAAAAAGTCATAGTAGCACATATATATTTAAAAATAATCCAGCCTGTTCAAGGCAATTTAAGAGTCTAGGCCAAGGCTAGTGCAAGCTCAGAATTTCTAGAGGGCCCGGGACATTAGGTGCCGTGCTATAGCAGGCCACAACAATAACAGGTACCGTCTATGTCTGTTCATTTCTGTGGCCTATTAGGGGAAGGTGACCTGGGTAATCGGTAGAAAAAGATCTGGCCATATTCAACAATGTCTGGGGCTGATCTAGAACTAGTCGTTTTTAAAGGCTTGTTGAAACCACCAGGTCTTCAAGCTCTTACGAAAGGAGGGGAGGGATGGGGCCTATCTTATTTCTCTAGGAAGGGCATTCCAGAGGCGGGGGAGGGGGCACCACCGAGAAGGCCCTCTCAATTTGCATAATCCCTTGGGAACGAGAATCGTGGCCAGGATTCCTCCAGCTATTTCCCAAGTCAGATTAATGCGTGTGTGTATGTGTGTGCATTCAGACAGATGATCCCATGTCACAAAGATGAGCTCAGGATGTTTGTCCATTTAACTTGAGGCTGACAGTATGTTGCTCCTGTGGAAGAGGAGTCTCAGCAAACATGAATTCATTAACTTTCTGAATGGAAGCCCGGTCCCTGATTATCTGGAACTGCTACCTTTGTATCTTGAGTCTTGCACTCTTTGTCTCACATGGAACTGGACACTTATGTTAATCAAATATTCATCTGCATATCCACATCACCACTTCCTCCAGGCTCGTGCCCTTCCAGGGGGCATCACTACAATGGATTGTTTCTTCTAACTGGCCAGCTACTAGCTCTCTTTCTTCTCGCCATGGAAATTTCCTGCAAGCTGCAATGTCAGAGGAACCCCCAGTCAATTCCATCATGGATCCTAGTCTGCCTCTCTTTTCTGACAATTGGGGAGGGAGGGGGAGAGTGGGAAACCAGAATAGCAGTCAGAACTGCATAAATGTTATGTATTTTCTCTGTGGATTTGTACTTGTAACTGTACAGCTTTGCCATCAACCCAGGGTGCTTGATCTCAATTTGGGCTGATCCAGTTTAACGGAAGCTCACTGCCTTCCATATCCATGGGATCTGCATCCATAAATTCAACCAGAGCCTGAAAATATTTTTTCCTTATCCACGGTCCCAGCTGAAATCTCTACATTACTACTTTGCTTTGATCCTTTTTAAAATAAAATAAAATAAATACCAACAAGGTTGCAGGGGAACCAGAACTACTCCACAAAGAGGACCTCTCTATCCACCCAAGTGTAACTCATTGTAGGAAGAATGATAGGGAAATTAAATAGGTTGAAAAAAGGCACAAGTTGCACCTGATTTTAAAGATGGCTTTTGATCAAAATGTACTAAGTCTTCAAAACCTAGACCATACATTCTCTTTCATTTTAGAAGCTAAAAAGAATAAGTCCTGATCCATAAGTTCTTGATGTGTTCTTGGGTGTGGTTTCATGACCTCCTGGAAGTACCAAAATTCCTTTGAATTTGTTTGAAAAATATTTTTCAGGCTCTGGTTGAATTCATGGATGCAGATCCTATGGATATGGAAGGCCAACTGCACTTGCATTGGGAAACACCAGATGATTTGTTGTGATCTTTAGATAATTTCTCACTTATGATGACCTCAAGGTGAACCTATCATGGGGTTTTCTGGTGCTGAGTGGTCATCCAGTGGGTTTTCATGGCTAAATGGGGGAATCAAATCCTGGTCCCCGAGCCATAGTCCAATGCTCAAACAATACATTGGCTATCATCAGGTGCTGTAGGCTATATTTCCTAGAAAGTATATGGGTGTAACCACTGTGAATATTCCTTGCCTAGCAAAATCCTAGGAAATTCCTGGGATCACCATAAATTGACAGGTGACTTGAAGGCACAGAGACACCCACAAGATCTGACTTGGGTTCCTTTCCCTCCAATGCTGCAGGCTAGAACTTTAAGAGTATGACAAAAGGTGTCTTTTGGGGCTGTCATTCCTCAAATCCTGGTTGGGTGATTTTGCAAGTGGCAGTCCAAAAAGAAGAACCATCTGCAACCCAGCAAGAGCTACCAAGGTGCTTTAGGCTATCTTTCAGAAGGAGTTACCAAACCACCACTGAGTACTCATTGTCTAAGAAAACCATACAAAATTCATAGGATCACTATAGGCCCACAAGCAACTTGGAGACACATACATAGATTTCACATGCTTATACCTCTTTCTGTAAATAGATTTTTCAGACCCAGAAGTAAGTGTTTCCTCAATCGTGATATCTGCCAGGGTTAGACCAGATATCTCTCCCATTTGTTCTGATGACTGAGGTTCAACAGGCAAGTTCAGCTTGATTAACCAGCTATCCTTTAATTCAAAGAGGAACTGCTCACATCAACCCAACACCGACGTATATTGATTGGACCCTCACCCTCTGGGCCAGCTTAAGAAATCCAAATCAAATGCATTTTGCTCAGAGAATGGTGGTCTTCCTTGGGCTTGCTTTCTCATTAAAAGCCCCAAGCACATCCGGTATATGTTTCAGAAAGACAATGAATCTCTCAGTGACAACATGCATAATGAGGAAACTCTGTTCCTTACTGAGAAGGCTAATTAATCATTAGGCAAGCAGGAGAAAATTTTCTGAATCACCAGTTTTTTGAAAGACATGTTGTTAAGGCAACACAACAGCAGATAACATGCTGCATGTCCATCAGCAATGGACCTCTTTTGCTTTGACTCTGGACATTACATAATTAAAAAAGAAAAAAGAAAATATAGCTTGGATTCCTGTTGGTAGCATAGACATATATAAGTTCATCTTGGAGAGAAGTGATTAGTTCTCCTCTGGACCCAACACTAGCCAACACTACCGTGTCCTAGCAGAGAATTCACAAACTACAAATCCTAATATTTTATCGTAGGAGTCATGAGAGTTAAAGTTGTATCAAAGTGCTAGAAGTATGTTGCATGAAAGACACCATAGTTCAGGCTTATATCAGATTGGGAATTATATCTTCCCTGAAGCTCTGCTTGAAGATCTCCAACAAAGAAGAGCCTGCCATCCTATGTATTAACATACTTTGTTCTCAAATGTTGTACCATTAAGGGAATGTTATTATTTTTATGTGATCAACGGGAGTAATACATGGAAATATTCTCTTCTGATGTTTACCTTTGCATAAGGAATATATTTCTGATGAGCACGCCTTTGTTTTAAGTTTTACCCTCCCCAGATCTTCTTCATCCTGGCACTCTTGCATGGTTATTCCACCAAATTGCCTGCCCCTTCCCAATTAATTTCATTATCATTCATTAGCTGAGCTAATTAGACCATAGCAGAGGTAGCAACACAGGTGCGTGCTGAGTTGCAGTTATTTCATTAATGGGACCAACATAGCAATGGCACCCTAATCGTTAATTTGATTAGCCATTCTTCGGCTCCCGTCAGAAAGGTGGCATCTGTTGTTTGGGACGATAATGAGTTTCCAGATTGCAGTTGCACTGCACATCCAAGGCTGGATCAAACAGGGCTTTGGCCGTGTGCCCTGGAATTTCTTTCAATTTCGTTGCTGCAGAGGGATCTGAAATGCATATGCGCCATCACCTCATTCCTGCTTATTTGTTGTTGTGTTTGTGTGCCTTCGAGTTGTTTCTGAGCCATGGCCACTCTAAGGTGAACCTATAATGGGATATCTTGGGATTTGTCTGAAGGAGGGTTGCCTTTGCTTCCTCTGTGAGAGAGTGGGACAACACTAAGGACAATGAGTGGGTTTCCATGACCAAGCAACCCTGGTCTCCCAAGTCCTAGTCCATCACTCAGACTATTACACTACTCTGTAAAACCATAAATATCCACACCAATTCATTATAAGGATTTCTCACAACTGCACCTGTACTGTAGAATTAATGCAGTTTGACACCATTTTAACCACCATGGAATCTGGGATTTTTAATTTGTTGAGGCACCAGCAGTCTTTGACAGAAAAAAGTAAAGACCTTGTAAAACTACAGCTCTCATGATTTCATAACACCATTTGTGGTCCAAGTGGTGTTAACCTGTATGAATTCTGCAGAGTAGAGGCAACCTAAGACCAAAAAAGGGAGAAAAAGTCTCCTACCAAGAGCAATAGAAATATTATAATAATATTGCCACCATAGAGGGACTTTAACAAGGAGTTACTGGATTAGGATTTAGCTGTTGAGTTTTTTTAACGTCCAGCAATAGTAAAACTCTTCCATTGGACTACAGTTAGCAATTTCTATGAAAACAGCACCTAAGCCTACCTGTGTGACCGCATCTCTGTATACAAACCCACACGATCTCTCCGTTCATCTGGAAAGGCCCTGCTCGCGATCCCACCAGCATTGCAGGCGTGATTGGTGGGGACGAGAGAGAGGGCCTTTTCGGTGGTGGCCCCCCCGACTCTGGAACTCACTTCCTAAGGACATCAGGCAGGCCCCAACTCTGGCAGTCTTTAGGAGGAGCTTGAAGACGTGGCTGTTCCAGTGTGCCTTCCCAGAATAATGATCCCATAGCACTTTGTCCTCCAAAGCACTTTACATTTTTTAAGGTCTGCTTGTATGTTTTCCACAAACGCCCCATCGCTTTTTTGCCCATGTTCCAGCATTATTTTCAATTTTAATTTTACATTTGGCCTTCCCATAGTTTTTAATCGTGTGGTCTTATTGTTAATGTTGCATTATTGTATTGTCCATGTTTTATTTTAATTGCTTGTATTGTCGTTATTATTGCTTGTATTGTTGTATTTGGGCTCGGCCTCATGTAAGCCGCACCGAGTCCCTTGCGGAGATGGTAGCGGGGTACAAATAAAGTATTATTATTATTATTATTATTATTATTATTAGCTTTTTCCAGATGCAACTATACGGAGAGTTCTTAAGGAATTAAATGTTCTCTGCCTAAGAGAGGCATTGTTGATCTTTCTTGGGATAGAGATTATCTGGATTTCAATGAAAGTTACTTTGTTGCTCATTTAAAATATTATTATTAGCATTTACTGCTTTTTGTTCACATCTCCACAAGACCAAGAATGGGAATGGTCTCTGCCCGCATTGAGAACCCTTTTAGCCATCTTTCTGAAATATAGCTGTTGACCTAGAGAGAACACTTCTATTATTATTATTATTATTATTATTATTATTATTATTATTATTATTATTAAACTTTATTTGTACCCCACTAGCATCTCCCAAAGGACTCGATGCGGCTTACAAAGGCCAAGGTCTCAATACACAACATAACAATTATTTATTTATTTATTTACTTTATTTGCATACCGCTCTTCTCAGCCCTTAGGCGACTCAGAGCGGTTTACAACAATTTAGGTATATACAATACAGCTAAAGCAAAAATAAACAATTAAAGCAATATTAAAAACAACACAACAACAGCAGTAAACAATATACCAAAACACAATAAAAACTGGGCCGGCCAGAGTAAAGGGTACAGGATTAAAAGTGCTGATGTGACAGGTGATGTGTAAGGATTATAAGGTCATCAGCCCAACTCCATGGTATTCTTGTGCAGGAAGCCCAAACCTTTGTTCATTTTAGATGAGAAAAATAGGATTCCAAATGATAACTCAAAATTATTTTATGTGAAAGGTCCTGGAATGTGTTCCTTGTGGACCCATTGCACCTGATGTCATAATGTTTTGTTGTTATATCTCCCAAGGCAGGCTTTTGGTCTTCACATGCTGAATTAACATTACCTAACTGCCTTTTTGCAAAAGTTGGCTTCCAAAAGAAAAAGTGTTGAAGTTCTTTTGGAAGGTGTCCTTTCCCTTAAGTCTCAAGCAGGCTATGCTTAATGTCCATGGTTCAGTGATTCACTTTCTGTCTCTCATTTTTCACTGGCTATAATAGTGGTTTATCAGGAGTTACACCTAAGAGATTCAGGCTATGCTTGGCTGAGAGAAAGAATATGGGTCTCCCTTTCTATGGATCACCCATTCATGTTTGGGAGTGGGATACAAATTACCAGCTGAAAAACACAAAGAATTTGGGAAGAGAAGTAGGAAGGTAGGCTGAACAGCGGCTTGTCAAGTCAACCAAAGCAAATGCATGTTGTGCTGGAGCAAAGCAGAGGACTAACAAGCAAAAGGGATGCTCAAAGACCTCTGAAGCGGAGGCTGAGTTTATGTATATCTAACATCAGTGTCGGTAGAATTTGCACAAGCAACATAGCCTGAACCTCAAATCTACACTTGCTGACATTTCCTGTCTTTTAAAAATTGGCAGCCTGAGCTGTGGAGCCTAAATTTAACCTCTGGAGAATTTGCTGCATGACACCGGTGGTCTTTACATGTTCCGTTTAAGTCTCGGGAAGCTAATTTAGCCACCCGCCATTGCAAAAGGCTTCACCTCTGAATCTGTCCCTTGTTAGCTTCGAGCATCCCCTGTCCTTTCCTTTTCAGGGGTGCTTTCTTTAATAACAAACCTTTAAAGCCCTGGAAGATGAGACTAATGAATATTTGAAAATGCCAAGATGTGGCCCTTATCACAGGCATCTGACCCCATAATGGCATTGCTAAGTAATTATGTTGGGAATCCGTACATTGCAAGAGTTCAGTAAGACCTTACTTTTGACAACTGATAGTGAAGAAGGTCTCAGTGAAGGGTTTAAGAAGTGTATGAATGGGTGTAATCAACAATAGTTGGAAGACATTACACAGTCTTTCCAACCTTGACTAGAACAGGGTAAAGGCTGAAAAGAAAGTCAATGTATATTTAATGGAACATTATTTATGTATTATCTTTTATACTTTGATGTCTTAGAACCCATGTTATGGGAATCCACCATTACAGAGCATGACCAGGTAATACAAACTAGGATTGGTCTATGCAGGTTGGGATGGGAGAAGATGGAAGGGAAGGTGCTTAACAATTCTCACTGAGTCCAAAGTCCATGCGCTAAAATCTGGGCCACAGCTAAGATCCAAGCAAAACTTTGCTTGAACAGTACCTTAATGGCAATGGAAAGAATTGCGTACGCGGATGTGTACCTGTTTGCCAGACTTTGGAAAGGTGTTATGTTCATTGTTGTTGCTAGTTTCCTTCAGGTTGACTTTGACTTAAGGTGATCCATAAATGAGAGACTTCCAGGTCGCCCAGTCCTCAGCTGTTTTGCTCAGGTCTTCCAGATTCAATCATTCCCTTGGTTGAGTCTATAGACCTGGAATGTAGTCTTTATTTTTTCCTATTAATCCTGCTTTTCATTTCATGACCAAAGTATGATGTCCTCAGTTTCTAGGGAGAGTTCTGGCTTGATTTACTTTAGAAAATTGAACAAAGATGGTTAAAAATACTTACATGCACAGGATAGTGTGAGGACAACACATGGACATCCTGTGAACTTGTCTTCTCATAATCTCAAGGCCTGAAGAAGACTTTGCCCTGACTCTTGCAATTTCATCATGAAACTCATACTACTGGTAAAGACCTCTGCCTAAGCCAGCTCTTTTGATACGTTGTATCCTGTTTAAGCATCAACACAAGACCGAAGAACATCCAACTTGGCAGCATGGTTATTTTTAACATCTCCCTTGACTCCTGACGTTTGTGGAGTAACATCTCACTTAATCTCTCCTGAGAGCCTCTTTCCTAAGTGAAGCTGTCCCAGGCTCACTCAGATCTGTCCATGTTTCTGATTCCAGATTTGAACTCTCTTCCTTCAGCTCCTTTCCCTAGGGTCATTTCCAGTTCAAGTTTCCCCAGTCTCCATTCAGAGCTGTCCATGGTTCCGCTTCTTTGCATGCTTTGCTTGTCTAGTTCTCCCCATGGACACTTCCTTGAATAAAAAAGAACGACATCCAGGGTTTGGAGGTCAAACATATTCTGAATTAAATGCTACATCTCCAAGTTCGTTGTTAAAACACTATGTAAAATGAAATGTGGTTTATGTATGTCACATGAAGACTAGAGGCCCAGTGCTAACTGATTTTGGCTGGAGTTTGCTTGACATTAAGTGGCTTGACTTCTTCAGGATTGGGGTTTTCTCCCAATTGATTGAAGCACAGGTTTGCCAGTCATTTCTTTCTAATTTAGGAGGACATAGACAGTAGAGCAGCCATGTTACTTTGCTATCCCACCTTGTGCATTTCCCTAGAACGTGTCTGTTGTTTAAGTGTTCTTAATGCAGCTTAAATGAAGCAAAATAACTCCACACTTTGAGACAGGAAGTTCAAGCCGGGCTCAATTAGACGGTACATCTTCAAGCTCTGTGGTCTGAAAGCCCCTTGTTGGCCTTTCCGCACTTCAAGGGTCGTCTATCAATGATTCACAATGCCATGAATAATGTATTTATATCACAGGCTAGTAGTAACATAAAATTATCTATAAATGTTTAATAAATATTCGGGAATGCTTTTGGTGCCTGTGCTATAAATGATAAATAAGTAACAATAGACTCCTCATGCAATATTGATGTGTGCTGCGGTTATTGTTATGCTATAACTGTTCAAGGGGCCATTACAAACAGAGTGAATGGACTTATCAAGGTTATAGATATGTTCAGCAAGGCATTTGTAATGAGACTAGCAACACTTTGAAAAGAGAGAAAAAGGGAGGAAATTTATTGGCATTGCTCACTGAGGAAACTCGTGTGTTGTGAAAAGTCTTTCTGCAAAGCTCCATGCATATGTATTTAAATTAGGACTGGGATTCCTACTCACAGTAACAAATGCACAACTTTGGATTCCACAATCATTACTGATTCATATTCATGATCTTTATGTATTCAATTGTGTAGGGAATACATAAAAGTTGTAAAAGTTGCCCAGTCCTGATTTACTGAGCAGCAGCCTCTGCAAGCAATGGGAGTTTGTTCTTTTGTCAATTGGGATGCAGCAGAATGATGTTTCCAAATCCTTCCCATGAATGAACTCATGTCTGACAGTAAGGAACATGAATCTTGTGGCAACTCTTTCTTATATCAGAGACTATTCTCAGGAACGATAGAAACATCAGTCTGTTGAACCCCAATAGGTGGGATACTCATTGTCCGGAGTGGTTGCTGCTTGGTAAATTAGGGATGAGGTGTGTGAAATGCATAGAAATCTTTATACAGACTTTATAGAGGGGCAAATCAGTACATAAATGGAATGGTACAAAACTGAAAATAAATTGGATGCAATAGACAACTAAACTGAAAAAAAATCAGTCTTAGTAGCAGATACCCATTCAGTGTTTCAACCCACCATTTGTAGAGTAATGTAAAACCTCAACATCCAAGGAATGTCCTTCATAGCCACTTTATTTCACCTCTAAAGATAAAAATCTCAGCTCTCCCACTTAATAAATATAAGCCTCACTTTATAGCTGCTCTAAACATTAGAATGGGCCGCTTTTTCTAATAACGACATGTTAATGAATGATAAATTGTAGAGGAAATCCTATTGAAGTTCTTATGACATCTCCATTAAAACTAAATGACTTCATCATTATTAAAACTCGGGCGATAAATAGCAAAAGAATTAGCAAATAATTAGGCCATGATTTTACATTGTTACGCTTTAAAGACTATATATTTTATTGGTGATGGATTCCTACATGGACTTCATTTTCTGCAGCTGGGAGGTTGAACAAATCCAAAGTATGTTAAAGTCGAGAAGACAATGACATCCAATAGTTGGTACTTTGTAGGAATGTTTTGTCCCACATTTTGTTCTACACTTTGTTCCACATTTTGAAGGATACTAACCCCATAAGCCTTTATTGAATTTTGTCTTGGTGAGTGGTGACTCCTCCATCTTTGGTAACTTTTAGAAAGAAGCTGGATGGCCATCTATTGAGAGTGCTTTGATTGTGCTAAAGCAAACTATACATATATGCTAAAGCAAACTATAGGATGGACTAACTGCTACATTATTTGTCCCCAATGAATCAACAGGATCACGATAACAGAATTATAGATTCAGAAGAAGTCCCATAGACCAGCGAGTTCTACCTTCTACTCAATATAGTGTTGCACTCTGGCCAGGATTTATTGAAGAAAGCAAATATTAAAAGGCAAAAAAGGCAAAAGGCAATACAAAAAGCAATATCCCAAAAAGCAATAGGAAAAAAGGCTATTAAAATGCAATAGTCCATATACCAGAGTTCTGTTCAAAAGTGACAAGGTACATGGAAAAACAGAAGCATAAATCTATAATCAGGAACATGGGGACTTCTTTCAAAGCATGAAACCATGAACATGAGCACAAAACTTTCCCAAAGAACTTAAACATAGACTTGAATGTGAAACAAGACCAAGGTGTACATGGTAGTGCAGCATTGCCTGCTCTAACCCTTTTAGTAAACAACCCTTTAATTTGAAGACCACAAAGCCATGAAGTCATGCCTTTGACATCTGCTCTGTTGTTTCAAGGATTTCCCATGGAGTCTCTGTGACCTCCATAATCTGGCTTCCTTTTCCCTTACATCGAGCCTCAAACTCCTACTAACCTCAGGTGTGTTCCCAGGGGAAAGATCTCTCCTTTCCATCTCCTTATCTTCTGTTGCCAAGGAACAACTAGGGGAAAGGTTCTCTCTATCTTCTCCACTATGCTATGAAGCTATTTCTGACTCATCAGACACAGATCCATTCTCCTAGGCAGAATTGTGATCTAAAATCTCCTCATTTCCACACTGGCAAGCCCATCAGTCTTCACAACCTCTAATTGGACAATCCCCTCGTCTTCAGCCTCTGCCTGAACCACAGCATATAGGATCTCCAGATGGATCATACCCAGCAGGAAGTGGTCCAGGCTCTTTTTAGAGACATCCAGGGGAGAATCCTCACCTCTTTGGGTAACTGATCTAGTTATTGAACTAATCTTTTTATCTTTTTAACAAGGACCTGAGAAAGGACCTGAGAAATGAAATGGAGCCCTTCTGTATTTGGGATGAGAATTCATTTGACATAAGGCCAAGAGATGCAAGATAATAACACAACCCTTGATGGTTCCATATCCCTAATTTCAGCCTCATGTAAATGATGAAAAATTAGAAACAAACATTGCCAGTGGCAAGTGACAAATTGCAACCTGATGGGCTAAAGGCAGCCTCCTTCAATGTTATCAAGATGTGATTAAATAGTTTATTCATTGCTGAACATTCATACAGGAAATGGAAATTATCCTTACTTTGATATCCTCATGCTGTAATATTTTTCATTATGATAAGCTATTGAAAACAACTGTTTTATTGAGATGCAATCCATCTTTGCTTGTATTACATAAAGACCGCACATGGCAGAAAGGGAGTTATTTTATTCTCATATTCATGGGAATGGGGGCTTCACATTATTGCTTCTGTATATTTTTTTCCTTTCTGTTTTCAGTTTTTTATTTAAAAGTAGTGCCTATTTGAATTTTGGCTTGGAGACTGGAAGGAAAATCAAGTCTTCCATCGCAGAAGAGACCTCTTTATCTGAAAAGGTATTTCCCTCTTCCTCCCTGTGATTCTAAAGTGTTTTGTAGGCAAATTATAACCAAGTCTTTTTCACAACACACTTTGACTTTACTTGTACTATTATGGAATTCTGGGATTTGTAATTTGGGGAGTTATTTTGCAGAGAATTCAACCCCCCTGTTGAAACTGAAAAACTCAAAATGTCATATCATGTTAAATAGGAATTGAAGCATTCTAATTAGATAAGGTAAAAGAGACTCTCACTGAGCAATGAGAGCAGTTCAACATCATTTTAATTGTTATTCTCAGCATTTGCAATTCCTTAGGGAAAATTGTTGATATGTAAGTTGGATATAGAAGTTGTTGGTCGACATGTTGGGGAAAGGTGGTCAGTTACCAGTATGAGTATGGGATGTCCCAGTGTACATTTGATGATAGTTCGTCCCTGTTCATAAATGCCCACCCTAATTTAATGATAAGGTTGTTCTGAGCACTTTACCCCTAGCCCTGGCCTATAGTCTGCTTTTTGCACAAGCCCATGCCCAGCCCTCTCTAGTCTGATTATGCCCTCGTCCTGGTTACTGGTTGTTGAGTTTGGTTTGATATACTTTTAATGATGTTTTTATACCCTGCTGTGTTTTAATTGCTTGAATTAGATTGTTATACGCTATTATGTTTTGAATTGTGTTTTTAGTTGTTGTATGTTCTGGGCTTGGTCCTGCTTGTAAGCTGTCCCAAGTCCCTTCAGGGAGATGGAGGCGGAGTATAAAAATAAAGATATTATTATAATGTTGTTTATAAAGTAATTATAAATCTCACGCTCTATGTAGAGTTGCCTTTGAAGACTGTTTGGTAGCTCCAATTGGTCCAATGGGCAGCTGGCAGAGAACAGAAAGGAAGATTGGTACACATTTACTCAGTTGCTGTCTAGACTTTGGATATGTCTTGCTGTCCATCTGAACTTTTATTTCCCTTATTTGGAACCCTGTCCCGGTCATTCCTCATTTTGTATGCAGAGTGAGCTGGCTCCTCGCATGCTGGAGGTAGAAGAAAAAGAATTTCACACTAACAATTACAAATCCCATTAATAATGGAACAACAGTTTACTGCTGGCATCGCTTTGCATTTGGTATGAAGTTCGCTCTTAGGGAAGAAAAGAAGAAAGAATGAAAGAGGGGGGAAAAGATAAAACAGCTGTAATTAAATTAATGAGCCCTGTAGGTGCCACAGGAAACAAGCAGAGAGCCCGCTTTCTGACTGAGTCAGCTTTCAAAGCTTTTAATCTAGGAGGGAGATGAAAAATTGGGCTGGTGTTTCAGGCTTCTCCTTGGGCTTAGCACATGAAGAGACACCCTTTTGGAAGACAGCTGGTCATCAGAACCATCACCAGTGGGCATTTTTTTGAGTTGGATTTGGGATGACTTGCAATGCATAGGTCAGAAGTGGCCAGTGGCACACATGTTGGCAGGAGAAGCATATCTTGTTTGCTTTCAGTCCCAGTACTAAAGGAGATGCTTCAATGGGGATACTGAAGGCTTTTGCCCATATAGGACACTTTAGATAGGTATCAGAAAGATATTCAAGAAAGGAATAGAAAGAGAAGCTTCTCCCCAGCCCTTAAATAGACTTCATCATCTGTTGACTTATAGTGACCCTATAAATTCCATAGGTTTTTTTTAGAAGGCAAGGAATACTCAGAGGTGGTTTTGCCAGGTCCTTCCTCTGAAATAGAGCCTGCAAGGAGCCATGGTTAGCACAGCGGGTTAAACTGCCAGCTACAGAAGATCTTGCAGATTGAAAGGTTGGCAGTTCAAGCTGTGAGTTGAGGTGAACTCCTGTTGTCAGCCCTAGCTTCTGCTTAGCTAGCAGTTCAAAAACAGCAGTGTGAGTAGATAAATAGGTCCCATTTTGGTGGGGAGGTAAAAGGTGCCCCTGAACACATGCTAGCAATTCGATCAGGAAGGTGTCCATGGTCAACAGGCTCTTCGATGTAGAAAAATGGAACAACAGCACCTCCCCATGGCTGAGCCGAACACAGCCTCCAGATGCCAGAGATGAAAAAGAGGGAAGCTTTGCCTCTGTTTATATACTGTCTGTCTTTGTTGTCAATTGTATAACGGCATTGAACGTTTGCTATATATATACTCTGCAATCTGCTCTCCTCTCGGGGAGACAAAGTGGAATAGAAACAAAATAAATTATTATCATTATCATTATTGGGTTGTCTCCCATCCAACTATTAACTAAAGCTGACCTGTTTAACTTCCAAGATAAGATAGGTTCTGGCCTCTTTTATGATTTTTAGGCCATCCTCTGGTCTATCTATCAGTTTATGAATCCCAGACATTGTTATGAAAGGAACTTATGGAACTTTTCTAGAGCAGGTCCTCCTTTTGAATTTATATTCTGGAATAATGACAGCTCTTGGCCTGATTAATACCCTTTTCACAACATACAAAATAAAGATATAAACATGAATAACAAGCCCTATGAGGAGCAGCTTAAGGATCTGGGCATGTTTAGCCTGAAGAAGAGAAGGCTGAGAGGAGATATGATAGCCATGTATAAATATGTGAGAGGAAGCCACAGGGAGGAGGGAGCAAGCTTGTTTACTGCCTCCATGGAGATTAGGACAAGAAACAATGGCTTCAAACTACAAGAGAGGAGATTCCATTTGAACATGAGGAAGAACTTCCTGACTGTGAGAGCTGTTCAGCAGTGGAACTCTCTGCCCCGGAGTGTGGTGGAGGCTCCTTCTTTGGAAGCTTTGAAACAGAGGCTGGATGGCCATCTGTCAGGGGTGATTTGAATGCAATATTCCTGCTTCTTGGCAAGGGGTTGGACTGGATGGCCCATGAGCTCTCTTCCAACTCTTTGATTCTATGATTCTATAACCAGGGCTAATAAAACCCTGGTGTTACTGCTCCTAAATGTCCGAATGAGCTTTTTTGAAATCTCATTGCTGTTTCATTGCATCCTGTCTAGATTAGCCCAAATCCTAAATCTGCATTCTAATAGCTTCAGTTCATTTCAGTGGAGGTTTCTGCAGAATTATTGCTCAAAAATTTCAAACAATTAATACATAACTCTACTGCCTTTGGCTGTGTATCTGTGAGACTTTTGCCCTTGGAGAGAAAAGACATGAGATTTTGTAGTGTAATTGGTTTGAGCAATGCAGAACCATTGGCTCCCTTTCTGCAGGAGAAGACAAATGGAAGTTTGACATTTTGAAACAAGTCTTTGGTGGTAATTTAGCCACTTAAAATGAACAGTAATATTTTCATTATCTTGTTAATATTTTAATGGAACCTTTATTGTACTATGTAGGAAGTCGAGAGAATATCTTTATCCAGTGAAACAGACATCATTTGGATTTCAGAGGAGTGTTAACCACATACCCGAGATGTAACAAGAACCAAAGTTACAAGTCTGAAGTAGCATTATGGTTTTGTTCTTTTTTTTTTTAACAAAATAATTTTTATTGAAGGTTTTCAAGGGTAAGCATTAAAAAGGATGAAGTCCAAAAAGGGGTAAGGTTAGAGTTGGGATTTGGGTTGGGGTTAGGGTTTGGGTGCCGATTGGGGTTAGGGCTTGGGGGCAGGAAAAAGAAAGAAAGGGAAAAAAAGAAAGCAAAAACAAAGTGTATTAAACTTCCATTCTTCTTTATAATGGTATTGAAAACACTTTGGAATTCCTTTCTTCTTCCTTTCTAGGTTGTTTGACATTGGTAATTCTCAGCTCCTGAACTCTCTTCATAGTAACATCTTGAGATTATTTTCTTTTATCCATTCCTTGATGGGGGTCCAGTTGGTTGCCTTGATATGTATGTTCTGTTGTCTTGCTAATAAAAATGTCAGGTGATCCATCATCATTATGTATAGTGTCTTTTCTAGCCAGTCTTCCTTTGTTGGTATTATATTTTGTCTCCAAACTCTCACAAATACAATCCATGCTATTGTCGAAGGCTTCCATGGCCAGAATCACTGGGTTGTTGTAGGTTTTTTTTCTAGCTATATGGCCATGTTCTAGAGGCATTCTCTCCTGACATTTCGCCTGCATCTATGGCAAGCATCCTCAGAAAAAACCTACAAAAACACAATCCCTGCTGCTATTAGATAGATGAAAAATATTATCTATATTTATATCCCAGTCCTTATTAACTATCCCTAGGAGATAGTGCTCTGGTTTTAAGAGAATGGTTGTTTTCAACATCTTATGACATGCTTCCTGGATTGTTTTCGAGAAGGGCTTTACTTTTTCGCAGGTCCACCATATGTGATATAAGGTCCTGATTTTGTTCTCGAAGCAGTCAAAGAGTAAATGTAGTGAAGTTCTTCCTGCTCCGAGGAAACCTTTAAGGGCACATCTACAGTGACTATTTAAGGCAGCTCAAAGTCAGCTTGAAAGTTTGATGGCTATCCAATGTATGCCATGAAAATATACTTTAAATGGACATAAGCAAAGCTGAGGAATAGAGTCCTTAACGCGTATCAGTACACTCTAGTGTAAACTACAGTATGCTGATGTGCATTAAGAGCTCCATTTTGGATTATTCCCCAATTAGTGTAATCTAAATCTCACAAAAACATCTCAAAGTCTTCCTTCATTGGTCAGTGGTCTCCTGTGATCTCTGACTCCTTCAGGATGCTAACTCTGTATCAGCTCAGGATTCTTGTTAGGGTTTCTTGGCTTGTAAGTATCCCTGCTTGGAAGGAATAATTGAGAATATTTTTTTCTGCTTCCAATCCTCATATGGATTTCTGAGTGACTTCCTTCACAACATCAGAGTACCTATCTAATGTGTGGAACTTATTTTGGACAGACTAGTCCAGTGATGTCGAAGGGTGCCTCTACACTGGAAAATTAATGCAGTTTGACACTACTACTATTGTGGAATCCTGGGAGTTGTAGTTTTCTGAGGCTCCAACACTCTTTGGCAAAGAAGGCAAAGAAACCTTATAATAACTACTAGTCTTATGATTCCATAGCACTGAACCAAGTGGTGTCAACTTGAATTAATTCTATAGTGTAGATGCACCCAAAGTCTCTAATTCACATGGCAAAAATCTCACTTTTCTATGTGTCTTAGGACAAAGGTGTTTATTTTGTATTTGCTAATTTTTGCAATCCCCTCTATCTGCATGTAGGAACTAGTATTAAACATCATTAATAGCAGTGAGCAATTTATATCCAGCAATATATCTGTGAATTTAATAAACCTTCCAAAATCTATAGGCATTGAGGTTTCTAAACTGGGAGCATCTGCTCTTATTAAAAATGACAGCTGATTAGCAAATCTAAAATTTTGGGGGCAGACTGCAGCTAATAAGGTGAAATTAAAATTTACATCTCCTTCAGACGTAATGAAGATCATTAACAAAAAGGGAGTGATAAAACTCTTTGATTAACCCTCTTTTCCATTCTCAGCAGCGTGCGGAGCGCAGATTTAAATGTTTGGTGTTATAAACTCCTTGCCCCGATAATCTGATGTAAATATATCCCAATTTTAAAAAATGAAGAAATTATAGAACACAATGAAATGAAATCATCTTAAGTGTGCCTTCTTTTTATTGGCAAAATAAAACAAAATTGGTGGTATGCTTCAGACAGAGAAGACAACAATTGCTGAAGGCTCATGGTGTGGCCCTATTCTCTCTTGATAGCACCATGCTTTGCATTACCCCAGAAACACTTTTGGTTTATTGCTTAATTAGCTTGTGCATAGAATAATAATTTTGTGCCACGAGGAACCATCAGCCCATGCACAAAAATGCTTGAATCATTCCAATTAGGGCTCACTGGGTTTGCAAATACTTTCATTTCACTATGGTGTCATAAACACACACACACACACACACAAAGATTATAGCTATTCATATAGATTGTGTCTTGCGTTGGAGGCCATGATGCATAACTTCATGCTGATGGAGCTACATCTCTGACATGATACTCATGAGAGTGAGCTGCTAGGATTTGTATTGGGCAATGCTGCATAGTGTGAAATAGTACAATGGTGACCCCATTGTGAAATGCAACAAGCAGTCCAGTTATGCACTTGTAAAATGAAGATAATAATAATAATAATATACTTTATTTATATTCTGCTCTGTCGCCCCGAGGGGACTCAGAGCAGATTACAGAGCACATATATGCAATAAAGACAGACAGTAAATAGACAAAGTTTCTGTTTTTTCCATCTCTGGCATCTGGAGGCTGTGTTCAACTCTGGCCATGGGGAGGTGCTGTTGTTCCATTTTCCATGATGAGAAGCCTGTTGTCCGTGGACGCTTTCCTGATCCAATTGTCAGCATATTTTCAGGGATGCCTTTTACCTCCACACCAAAGTGGTGCTATTTATCTATTCACATTACCGTTTTCGAACTGATAGGTAAGCAGAAGCAAGGGCTGATGGCATGAGCTCACCCCAACCCATGGCTTTGAACTGCCATCTTTCTGGTCAGCAAGATTTTCTGCAGCTGGCAGTTTAACTCATTGTGCTATCGCGGCCATTTATGGAACCCATTGTGAAACAGTGGTGTGCCAGGTTAAATTCGGTGTGTAATAGAGTCTATACTTATATAAAACCTCAACTTAACACCACTGTTTCTCAATGGGTTGTACATTAGTTGATGTTTATTAATAATTGGACCATAGGAAAATTTGTGTACATTGGAATAAATCTATATATATAAATTTGTTAGGGGCATCCAACGAGGAAACAAAACTCAAAAACCCCCCAACGAAACTTAACCAAAATTCCCATGCCCATAACACAACCCACAAGGTACAAACATATCTACTCAAAATGAAAAACAACACAACAACACACTCACAAAATGGCAAAACAACAAAACTCAAAAAAACCCCAACGAAACTTAACCAAAATCCCCGTGCCCATAACACAACCCACAAGGTACAAACATATCTACTCAAAATGAAAAACAACACAACAACACACTCACAAAATGGCAAAACAACAAAACTCAAAAATCCCCCAACGAAATTTAACCAAAATCCCCGTGCCCATAACACAACCCACAAGGTACAAACATACCTACTCAAAATGAAAAACAACACAACAACACACTCACAAAACAGCAAAACAACAAAACTCAAAAATCCCCCAACGAAACTTAACTAAAATCCCCGTGCCCATAACACAACCCACAAGGTACAAACATATCTACTCAAAATGAAAAACAACACAGCAACACACTCACAAAACGGCAAAAGAACAAAACTCAAAAAAACCCCAACGAAACTTAACCAAAATTCCCATACCCATAACACAACCCACAAGGTACAAACATATCTACTCAAAATGAAAAACAACACAACAACACACTCACAAAACGGCAAAACAACTGAGCATGCGCATTGGCGCCCAGCCGCAAGTTCCCTGGCGCACGCACATGGCCTTACGGCCAACGTTCCCTCTGCGGAAACCATGCCCACTCCAAGCCCCGCCGCGCCGCTTCCCGCACACACACACACCCTGCCGCACACACACACGCAACCCCACGCTCCATCACTCCCCCCGCCGCCGCATACACACATGCAACCCCACTCCTCCCGCCGCCACACACACACACGCAACCCCACGCTCCATCCCTCCCCCCACCGCCGCACACACACGCAACCCCACTCCCCCCGCCGCCGCACACACACATGCAACCCCACTCCCCCCGCCGCCGAACACACACACGCAACCCCACGCTCCATCACTCCCCCCGCTGCCGCACACACACACGCAACCCCACGCTCCATCACTCCCCTGCCCCAATCTTACCTCCTTTTACTTCAGACCACCTCCAAACCCCACCCTGCCCCTTCCCGCCCTGTCAAAATCTAGGAAAGACAGGAAGGAAGGAAAGAAGGAAGAAAGAGAAAGGGAGGTAAAGAAAAAGGGGGAAGGAAGGAAAGTTAGAGGAAGAAGAAAAGGAAAGAAAAGGAAAGATGGAAGGAAAGGAAAGAGAGACAGCAGAAGAGAAAGAAAAAGGGGGAAGGAAGGAAAGAGATAGAGAAAGAAGAGGAGAAGGAAAGATGGGAAGGAAGGAAGGAAGGAAGGAAGGAAGGAGGGAGGGAGGGAAGGAGGGAGGGAGGGAGGGAGGGAAAGAAGGAGAGAAAGAGGGAAGATTGGCCACAGCAACACGTGGCGGGTAAAGGTTGTTATTTCTATTATTATTATTATTATGCTATTCTTCCTCTGAGACCCTTTTAGGGGGAATGGGAGAGGTGTCAGGTCCCAGAGGCAATGCATTGCATTATTGTTATTGTTATGATGGTGGTGAAATAAAAGGAAATAAAAAGTGAAAGAAGGAAGCAAACAGGGAGAGAAGAAAGGCAAAGGAAGGATGAAACCAAGTAGTGAAAGAAGGAAAGAAAGAAAGAGGTAGAGAAGGAAGAAAGGAGAGAAAGGGGGAGGAAAAGGGGGAAGGAATAGGTAGGGACCTCTCTTTCATAATAGTCCAGATATCTACCTCAACTTTGATAAGTTTTACTATAGGCCACAGCAACGCGTGGCAGGGCACAGCTAGTACAATATAAAAGAGTGATAGTTTGAAATAAATGACATAAACGTTTTTGCATATTAGAATTACATACCATTAAAAAGCAGTATGATACATTAAATACAAGCAACAATACTATCATTTAAATTTGACAAACTGTAATTATCTAAGAGTGTCCCCATAGCAATCAACTGCAATGATGTATATGTTTGAAATCAATCCATGTTTGTTCATTGAGGTACAGGGGGAAATTAATGATTTTTCTGTTACACTATGGAACAACCTTCACATGGTTTGCCGTTTATGGTAACCTGAAGGTGAACCTACTGCAAGGTTTTCTTGGACGGAGAGAGTGTTACTCACCCAAGGTGACTCAATGGATTTCTATCGCGGAGTAGGGAATTGAACCCTGGTCTCCAGAGTTGTAGTCCAATTGTCAAACAACCATATCATATTGAGTTCCAAAGTGTCCAGTTGATTTTATTGTGTCTGTGTTCATAGTTGTTGGCTAGTTTTTCAGTTGGTGTAATTCTCCATAGATATCTTTTAAAACCTGTTAAACATGCAATCACTTGTTGACTGATTGAGTTATATGTCTTGCCCTTTCATATATGCCCATCCCCACATTGGAATGGCACATATATTGCTTCTTGGTAGCTTTGGGTGGCTTGAACATTACACTCTTATCATAGAGTCACAGCTGCAGGAAGAATCCTTTAATCACAAACTCCCTCCTTGAAGAAGAATATAGATTTATGACCAGACTTTTGGTTCCTAAGCGAGCGAGAAAGATTGCCAGCAGCGACTGTACTACTTCCCATTGGCTGTAAACAGCTTTAATCTCCTTTAGCTGTCATTCGGAAGTCAAGGGATATTAGATTACAACGTAATTATACAGTGGCGCGCCAAAATATTGCTCTTCCCTCCACTCTCTGAAAAGAAATTTTGAAACACAATCCAACACAAACGTTCATCACCAACAAAGGCAAGGCAGTTTGTGCTCTTCCTTTTCTTGAATTCCCTTGCTCATTACGAAGGAGACTCTTGGTTGACTTCCGTGGTCTGGAATTACCTGCTTCCTTTCGACCATTCCCAGAAGAGGAAGACATATTAGCCTGTTGCAACAAAGAGACCCATCAACTCTAAAAGCTTACTCCATATCACAGTTTCTTTCTTGTTGCTGTTTCTTTGCATGTACATTTATAACATCCCTTCCTTGAATGGCAACAAGGGAGAATGCAATTTTATACACACAATCAAGTATGGCTTGGAATGCCAGCTTTCTTTTGCAATCAGTTTGGATGGGAAAGCTCAATTACTGTCAAGATTGCACAACAGAAGAGATCTCCTTCTTGAAAGAGAAGTCCCATCTCAGAGACCTTTACAAGGAAGGCACTGTTCATTATACCCAAGGGTTGATTCTTTAGATAGCCACTCCACCATATAATACATATCCCTGCCCATATTTCAATTGTGACAGTCTCAAGGAGTTTGTGAAAGCCTCATGACGTCTTCTGACTGTAAAACTGAGGACAACAGCAAACATCAACAGACCTACTCAGGTTTGGAATGCCATCTTCCTATTTTCCTATTCTTCTTCACTTGACCAAACATCATCATCTTCTCTAGTGAGGCATAGCATGGCAAAAGTATAATGGAATGAGTTTAGTCATTTTGGCTTCTATGGAGAATTCAGGCTTATCTTGCTCTAGAATCCATTTTTTCAGTAGTGCTGCACAGTATCTGGAAAACCATTTTCCAGCTCCATATTTCAAATGAGTTGATTTTATTCCTACCAACTTTCTTCACTGTCCAGCTTTCACAATCATACATAGAAAGGAGGAAAACAATGGCATGGACTGTCCTGACTTTTGCAGTCAATACTTTATCTTCACAATTTAGGATCTTGTCTGGCTACCCTTCCAAGTCCTTGTCATGTCTGCCGTTCCAAGTCTTTGTCTTCTTCTGATGTCTTCATTGTAATCTTCTTTCTGATAAATGGTTGAGCCAAGATTTGGGAGATCTTTAACTATTTCAATGTATCCGTCATCTACTTTGCAATTGTGCAAAATTTCTTTCTAAACCATGCTTAATTTGGGAATGAAAGGGGACTTAAGAGCAAGAAACATGTAACCGGCTTAATATCTAAACTGACCCTCAGTCTTCTCTAACATTGTTCCCACGTGGTGTGTCCAGTAAAATAATGGGAAACTTTCATTTCCTATCAAAGCTACTATCATTGTACATCACAATGAAGTACACTCTCTTGTAAAATTAATAGGTTCTGTGTTTTTTTAATAGACAGTTTTATACAAAAATAGATCACCGTTAAGCAAAATAAGCATATGCTTTGGGTGTCACAGACATTTTCCATGGTCAGATTTGCAATGTTCTAAATGGTGCAAAATTGTAAATGGTGCCACTAAACCAGGTTCCACAAAAAGGGGACTCCCATAAGAAAAGACTTTGCCATTCAAAAAGTAGAGCACACTTCAAATAGAAATTCAGTGGAAGTGTAAAAAAATAAACATTATTTTCCATCTTACTCTAAGTTTTGTTTCATTTCAGAAAAATATTTTTTTATTCTTTATTATTGTTTATATTTTGGATTGGGCCTCAAAAGTTCTTAATCTTATCTGTTTTCATACTTCAGGACTCATGCTGGCCATCCAGGCCAACCCAGCCGTCTCTGTTTGTCTCTTTCTTGTTTTTGATAGTCAACTCAATGATCAGTTGATTGGCAGAGCCCATCTATCTGGTTGTTGACACCGAGCAAGCACTTCAGAGCTTCTGTTTTCCCCATTCCGTTCCTCTATCACTCGCTAACTTGTGTTTTCCTCCGAGGTCATCCTGAAAGGTCCATGTGTTGTGTTTTTCATTTCTGCCTTGTCAGGAAAAACTTGCCAGTGCATCTATCAAAGTAATCATTGGGTCTTGATGCGGGGGTACGGTTCTCCTCACATTTTTCATTATGGGGTAATTTATTAATATCCTTTGGAGGTACACAAGATTTATCTTGATAAAAATGGCTATTGGCGGTGACATAGTACGTTGTGCTCTCAACAGGCAGTTTGTAAGGTAATGGACTGGCCCCTCACCTTTCCTGCAACCTTTTCACACCATGCCAAGTGAAGAAAAGATTTGGTTTTCCTCCGGAGAGCCACCTGAGATTGTTTTTCGCTTTGTTTCAATGAATATTGACCCAGAACTCCCCAAAGAGCAAGGTGACTTTCCTGCATCTCCTGAGTCGCAGCCAACCAGTTTACATTGCTACAACAGAAACTGGATTAGGACAGGGTAGTGGAGTGTGAAGCTATGTGGTCAAGAGGGAGCAGGCTTTCTTTCTGCTGTCCTGGAGTCTAGGAGCCCTTTCACACAGAATATCAAGGCAGAAAATCCCACATTATCTGAGTGTGGACTCAGATAACCCAGTTCAAAGCCGATATTGTGGATTTTTCTGCCTTGATATTCTGGGATATAGGGTTTTGTGGAAGGGCCTTAGGACTTGGAGCAATGGGTTCAAATAACAGGAAAGGGGATTCCACCTGAACATGAGGAAGAACTTTCAGGCCATAAAAAATGATGTTCTGCAGTGGAACTCTCTGTCTTGGGGCCTTTCTACATAGCTCTATATCCCAGAATATCAAGGCAGAAAATCCCATATTATCTGAGTGTGTATTCATATAACCCAGTTCAAAGTCGATATTGTGGGATTTTCTGCCTTGATATTCTGGGATCTAGGGCTGTGTGAAAGGGCCCTCGGAGTCCTTCTTTGGAAGCTTCTTCTTTGGAGGCTTTTAAGCAGAGGCTGGATGGCCATCTAATGGGGGTGTTTTGGTTGGTCTTTTCCTGCCTAGAAGAAAGGGTTGGACTAGATGGCTCTTGGAGTCTCATTCAATTCTATTGTTCTATGATTCTATGAAACAACAGAAATTTCTTAGGATTATCTTGTACAGTAAAAAGGAAACTTACACCCATTGTCTTTGGAAATTCATCTTGGGGTAGGAAAGGGGCGTTGTTGTTGTTGTTGTTGTTGTTGTTGTTGTTGTTGTATATCTTGAAGCCATATTTTAATAAATGATTTTACAATATTAACAGCAAATTACATAGCTATCTCTTTTGGATAGCCTAGGTCAATGGGTTATCCAAATGACCCATAATTTTAAGTTTTAAATTTTAATCTGTATTTTATCAGTGGATTTTAACTTGTATTTTAACTCTGTGTATCTTGTTATATGGACCCCCTAGTGATGCAGAGGATTAAACTGCTGAGCTGCTGAACTTGCTGACTGAAAATTTGGCAATTTGAATCTGGGGAACGGGTAAGGCCCAGCTTCTGCCAACCTAGCAATTAAAAAAATGCAAATGTGAGTAGATCAATAGGTATTGCTTCTGCGGGAAGGTAACGGTGCTCCATGCAGTCATGCCAGTCACATGACCTTGGAGGTGTCTACAACAACATTTGCTCTTCAGCTTAGAAATGGAGATGAGCTCCACGCTCCAGAATCAGACATGACTAGACTTAATGTCAGGAGAAATCTTTACCTTTACCTTTTATCATGTTATATGTCTTTTAATAGTGTTGTATCTCTTGGTTTCATAATGGATCCTGCCTTGAGCCTCAGGGAGAGGCAGGTAATAAAATTATTATTATTATTATTATTATATTGCATTTGTTGTTGTAGGTATTAAAAGAAGATTTTAAAATAAATTCTATCACATAAGGTTTGTTTAAAAGACAATGGTAATCAGATAATATGGCGTGTGTGTAAGTGTGTGGGGTAAACAATGTAAAATGCTAGCTTTTCTGGGCAAGCCTTAATTAAACCCCTTAAGACAGTTAAAAGATGGGTTGGTTGCTGTTGGGTTTTTGTTTTGTTTTTAAATAGCACAGATGGCTGCAAAGCTAGTGACAAGCCACACATTCAGCCTCAAAAACAACATTTAAATCTACCGACCACAAAAAATGAGCAATCTGGAGCCATGGTCTAAAATTACACTTGGTTTGTGAGACTTGCTTGGCTGTGCAGGGCGAATATATGTCATTTGCAGGACGATAAAAGAGCTTCCAAAGAACAACCTCGAATGCTGGCAGGACATCTCCAGCCGTAAACCTGCTTCCCATTTTCATTTCCGCAGCGAGCATCTCTCTGGTTTGTGTGGACAGATGGCCAGTCATGCTTCGGTGCCCATTGAAGCCTATACGTCAACGATGACAGAACATTTTGGCTGCAAATGAGCCAATGCAATCTTCCAAATTCACAACTGCATCTATCTATCTTTTTTTCTCCCCCTGGAACTGAGAGAGGTGTGCAGCATAAAACCAGAGATGGATGAAATTAGGAGTGATTGTGCTTGGTGCAAAACTTTGAAAAGCAGGAGGTGGGGTGGCTTTAAGCCACCTGGTTTGGTCTTTTTTTTTCAAAATGTGTGCTGGGATTTTTTTTTCCAAAAAAAGCTTTACTTTTAGATCTAGTTTTAACTTGCTTGTTCCCAGCTAAACACAGCTGGGAGAGATCAGTGGGCCCAACTCTTTCCACTCTTTCTGTTGGTTATGTCTCAGGTGCACTCCATAAAGCATTAAGAGATGATGGGCTCTGGAAGGGATTGGCTGAGCTGCAATGATGTCACAGTCCAAAATCCCCAAACTGGGGAAAGGCAGTGGAGAGATCCCAATGTCAGTGACAGGGTGAATCAATGTAGCTGAATCTCTACCTTTGCAGAGGTTAGGTTTTCAGGACCTCATAAAAGAACCTCAGAGAAGCTCAGCCTCTCATTGAACATCAAGAAAACCAAGGTTGCTCTTTCAGTGGTCACCAGCCAATCCCTCTGCAATGCCAAAATACAGCTTAATGGTGTAACATTAGGAAATGTTGACCATTTTTACTCCCTTGGCAGCCACCTCTCCACAAAAGTCAACTTTGACACTGAAATACAGCACCGCCTGAGCTCTGAGAGTGCAGCATTTTTCCAAATGAAGCCCAGAGTGTTTGAGGGTCAGGACATCTGTAGGGATACCAAACTGCTTGTTTATAAAGCTATTGTCCTCCCAACCCTGCTATATGTCTGCAAATCATGGACTGTCTACAGACATCATACTCTAATCCTGGAATGATTCCATCAGCATTGCCTCCAAAAATCCTGCAAATCTCTTTGGAAGACAGGTGGACAAATGTCAGTATGCTGGAAGAAGCAATGGCCACCAACATTGAAATGATGCTCCTACAACATCAACTCCGCTGGACTGGCCATGTTGTCCAAATGCCCGTTCAGTCTCCCAAAGAAGTTACTCTACTCCCAACTCAAGAATGGAAAATGGAAAGTTGGTGGACAGGAAAAGAGATTTAAAGGCAGGCTTAAAGCTAACCTTAAAACCTGTGGCATAGACATAAAGAAGCCCTGGCCCTTGAGCGCTCTATCTGGAGGTCAGTTGTCACTAGGAGTGCTGTGGAATTTGAAGAGGCTGAAATGGAGCATGAAAGTGAGAAACATGCCAAGAGGAAGGCATGTCAAGCCAACCCTGACCAAGACCGTCTTCCACCTGGAAACCGATGTCCTCACTGTGGAAGAACATGCAGTTGAAGAGTAGGGCTCTACAGTCCCCTATGTACCCACTGCCAAGACCCTACACTTGGAAGGCCATTATACTCAGACAACGAGGGATCGCCTAAGTAAGTAAGTATCAATGCAGCTGACTCTCCACATTTGCAGAGGTTAGGTTTGCAGGACCACAAAAAGTAAAAAAAAAAACCCACATTTTTTTTTTAAAAAAACACTTTTTTCTAAATCTTAGAAAACACCTCACAAGGAATCTCTTAAGTCTGTCAGCACAACTGTATTATCTATTTCTAACAGAGGTTTACCACAAAATCACATTGGAAGGCCTACAAATGTCCAGAGGATTATTCTGTCTAGAATTCTATGATGATGATGATGATGATGATGATGACGATGAGAACTGGGGGATCATAAGCCTGCAAAGGTAGTGGGAAATGAACATGCAGAACTACTGTGGGACTTTTGAATCTAAATTGACAAAGTTTTGGAACACAATACACTGAAACCCCAGACATCATGACTGTGGAAAAGAAAAAAGTTTGGATTATTGATGTCACCATACCAGGTGACAGTTGAATTGATGAAAAAGAATGGGAAATTTTCAGCCATTATCAAGACCTCAAAATTGAACTGCAAAGACTCTGACATAAACCAGTACAGATGGTCACAGTGGTCATCGGCACACCGGGTGCAGTGCCAAAAGATTTCAGCCGGCATTTGGAAATAATAAATATTGAAAAAATCACAACCTGTCAACTGCAAAAGGCCACTTTACTTGGATCTGTGCACATCATTTGAAAATATATCACACAGTCCTAAATGCTTGGGAAGTGTTCGTCTTGTGATTTTGTGATACGAAATCCAGCATATATATCTCATTTGCTGCGTCATACTGTGTTTTTGTGTCAGAATAATAGTTGTTATTATTGTTATTATAATTATAATTATTTTATTTTTTACCCACCTCTCCTTGTTGCTCAAGGTAGGTTACAACATAGCTAAAACTCAAAATCATAATAAAATTCTATAAAACGCACATATTAAAATGTAATACTACAAATGTTGTTGTTCATTCGTTCAGTCATCTCCGACTCTTCGTGACCTCATGGACCAGCCCACGCCAGAGCTCCCTGTCGGCCATCACCACCCCCAGCTCCTTCAAGGTCAGTCCAGTCACTTCAAGGATGCCATCCATCCATCTTGCCCTTGGGCGGCCCCTCTTCCTTTTACCTTTCACTTTCCCCAGCATAATTGTCTTCTCCAGGCTTTGCTGTCTCCTCATGATGTGGCCAAAGTACTTCAACTTTGTCTCTAGTCTCCTTCCCTCCAATGAGCAGCCGGGCTTTATTTCCTGGAGGATGGACTGGTTGGATCTTCTCGCAGTCCAAGGCACTCTCAGAGCTTTCCTCCAACACCACAGTTCAAAAGCATCGATCTTCCTTCGCTCAGCCTTCCCTAAGGTCCAGCTCTCACATCCGTAGGTTACTACAGGGAATACCATGGCTTTGACTACAAATACATATATTAAAATACACAGTCAAAGATTAAAATATAGTGAATACAGAAAATTCATGTTTAGAACTGACTGGGTCATGGTCCTCCAGTGGAACTCTATGCCAGAGCTTGACCCCAGAGGCATGCGAAAGGAGCTAGAAATTCCTAGAGAGAATATATTAATCAAATCCATAGATAAAGGGCATCAGCAAATGCTGATAAGTCAACACTTCTATAAGTGATGATGATGATGATGATGACAATGTTCTGTCAAGACAGAGACCTGAAGCAGCAGATATAATTCAGTGGGTCCACTAATTCAATGTAGCAATCTTATTGCTCCTTGTTAGGTTTGAAGCCCTGGTTTCTAAGGTATTGTTCTTAACTAACATAGTGAGTTACTTGTGAGCTAAAGGCGTATGCACATGGCAGGGGGCTCGACTGGATGCCCGTTGCAGACTCTTTGTTAGCAATGTTAGTGGATAAAAGCAAAGCACATTTCACAACTTTCAGCTTGTATGCTATACTATTCATATTTAGGAGCACTTTACATTTTGATTACTTCAAGAAGTCTTCATTTCTGGAAGCTGGCAAAAAAATGTTTTTTTCTTTCTTCCATTTTCAATAAAAGTTTCCCTTTAAAAGAGCACAGGGAGCATGCAGTAATAAAAGATCACTCTGTTCGCGACTTTGCTTTATATTTCTTTACTTGATGTAAAATGTTTGGAATGATAAGTGAACTAGGTTGATAGAATCAGCCTGACAAAAAGAGGGCCCATTCAGCATTGCCTGGGTGGCTGTGAGTACACACGCTTCACTTCTGTCAGCAGGACAAGAGGCTCAGAATAGATTTCGCCCAAACACGGGGCCTCTATCCCTGTTTTGTGATGCAGCATACGAAGCAGGCCTCCGTAGTCTATGAATGCAAAATCCAGACAATGCTCAAGGTAATACTTTGTGGCTGATGTCCCTATTGTTGCAAAATAAACATGGATTTATCACAGAGTCTTGTTGAGCCGCCAACGTGTGAATTTCTTGGGAAATATTTGATGCTGTTAAAGGGACAGTTATCCACTTGGAAATTGGTGGATCATCCTATACGATTTTGAGGGGTGGGATGGATTGGGAAGCAGTTTGTCCCCAAAGCTGCTGTCTGTTGATTTAGCAGCATGGTCTTTCTTTGCAATACCATCTTTCTGTACCGCTGGATAGAAAGTGAATGGGATATCATGGTTTGAGCATTGGATTACAACTCTGGAGACCAGGTTGTTCATTCATAGAAATCCACTTTGGGCACTTTGAGACTTTGGGAATTTCTGAGACTCTCAATCTCAGAAAACTTCATGTATGGTTCACCTTATGGTCATAAATGACTTGAAAGCACACAGCAGCCACAGCAGCAATAGAGTTTTACTAGCATTATGTGAACTGTATGGAAGCAACCTGTACCAGGGTTGTGCTTTTGGGGTAAACCTTGACCTATTTCATGTCCTCAGCTTTCAGTGGGGGCCCTGATCTGTATTTTGGGAGCCTGCCAAAATTGGGGAGGACAGATATCTGTTTTTTGCCCTGGGGTCCCAAATGATTCATTTTCTATCAGCCCAGTATTGGGGCAGGGGGCTTCCCAGGCTCCCCGTCCCATCATTTTAGGCATTGAAGCTGTTTTACTCTAGAGGAGAAGAACTCGGCTTCAGGCAGGCACATGCTTTAAGGAAGCTTCACACCTGTTTTTCTACTCTAGACAAGAGGCACTGAGCTGCAAGCAGGTGCGGTAGCTTTCTGGGCCTGCACACCACACATGCACGCATTCTCTTTCCAAGGCAAGGAGGCAACAGGCATGTTCTCATTTTTACTTTAGAGGAGGCAATTGTCTGCAGGCAGGCACACACACTTTCTGGACCTGCACATACACACTCTCTTTCCAAGGCAAGTTGGTGTGGAGCACCATGTGCTCACAAAGCGCCATGTGTTGAGCTGATTTTCCTACTGGGAGAGGGCTTCCTGTTACGTGCTCCTGAAGATAACAAAAGTAACAAAAGAATGGATGAAACAAAGGAAAATGGTTCTGCGCACAACTCTAATTTGAACTCCAACTGCATGGACACGTATACAACTCTGTTGTATGGGTAGGAAACCTTTTGCTTTCTTACACATACATTTCTTCTGCATTTAACCAGTGTGAACTCATTGCTTCATCCATGCCTGATGATATATGGAGCATCATCAGTATAACAGGGGCCCTCAGTGGTGCAATGGGTTAAACCCTTGTGCCAGGAGTGAAATGCCCAAACTGTGGACCTGCATTTTCAGAGAGTCACAAGCTGACTCTCTATTCCCAGATCTGCTTTACAACTGACCAGGAGCACCTCTGTCTTCTCTGGATTAAGCTTCCATTTGTTTGCCCTCATCTGGTCCATTACAGCTGCCAGGCACCGGTTTAGCACAGGAACCACTTCCTTGTAATTAGGTGGAAAGGAGTGATAGATTTGGGTGTCATCTGCACCACACTCCAAAAATCCACATGACCTCTTCTAGTGGTTTCATGTAATTGTTGAACAGCATGGGGGACAAGAGAGCCATGATCAATGATATCAAAAGCCACTGAAAGATCCAGGAGAACCAACACGGACACCCCCCCCCCCTGTCCAGTTCTCTGTGTAGGTCATTCACCAAGGTGATCATAGCTGTCTCTGTCCCATAATAAGGCCTGAATTTAGACTGAAATGGATCTAGATTATCTGCTTCATCCATGAATCCTTAGAGTTGCGAAGCTACCACATCCTCCCAGAAACTTGCCTAAAAATAGGAGATTGGAGACTATTCTTTTGTTGTCTAGTACTGTGGGGTCTAGGAAAGGTTTTGTTTTTTTTAGGAGTGGTCTTACCACAGCCTCCTTGATGCCCACAGGGACCTTGCCTTGATATAAGGAGGCATGAATCCCTTCCCTGACCCACTCCACCAGTCTCCCTCTGTCCTGTTTATGAATCAGGAAGGGCAAGGTCTAGAGCAGGCATGGGTAAGCTTCAGCTCTCCAGGTGTTTTGGACTTCAACTCACACAATTCCACAGTTGCTCTAGTTTCTGTGTCACATATTTCATTGCTGCCAGCTCTTTAGTGAACCAAGGGGCTGGTTTAGCTCCACTTCCTGAAAAGGGATGGTTTGGAGCAATTGCATCTACCACCCTGGTTATGTTTACTGCCCTGAAAAAAAAAACCCTTCATGGACCTGAAGAGGTTATTCAGATGGCTGTAGTGCAAGGTCTAGTCTTTCAAGGTTCCTTAAGGACCTTAAATAACTGGGTCCTTAAGGAACCTTCTAAGACTAGACCTCACACTACAGCCACCTGCACACAGCCACTAACAATAGAATTCCAAGACTTTAATTGTGCTACAGTTTTCCACTTCTGTGCAAAAGTATAAAGAGTAGAATGTAAATCTGGAGCAAATTGAGAGATAGCTGAAATTATGAGAGATCCAAAGTATTCAGTCCAGTTTTCCAGGTCCCACAAAGTCCTATCACCCCCTCCTGCTCCCCCCCCCCCATGACATCTCAGTGAGTTTCAAAATCTGCCAAGAGAAATGTTGTTAACAACCAGGTCTGAACTCTCTCCGATTGCCACCCAACACTGACATCAAGGGAGAACGGTTTGCACAGTGCTTCTCAAGCATATCATCCCATCACCAACTGCTGGCCACAGCTGACTGGGATTGTTAACAGGTCAGTCAGAAGCAACAAATGGAAAGAGCATGGGTCAGTCCAGGCAAAACAAGGGGAATGGAATGGCACATATAGAAAAATGCCAATGCCATTTGTCTGTTGCTGGAGAGTGGGGGAGCTGGCGAGATGGTTAGGGTTGGCATTTCTGTTTCTGCTAATTGTTTGCTTGTCTATTCAAAAATAAAGAGGCCAGGCACAATGCATGGATTGAAATAGGGCCAATTTATACAAACTATTTACAAATTTTCAAGGAGAGATGTAAAGGGGAAGAGGGCTCCTAGTATGGGATTTGCCACCATGTGTTCTTCTTAGCCACCTTTAAGCAAAGCATTGATCCCCAGTATTGGGCCTGTTTGGTTAGGATGGAAACCTCAGCCCTACTGCATTTCTTAAGTGAAACACAGAGCTGGAAAGAGCCCTGAACCTGAGCAGGAAGGCAATCAGATAACAAACAATAACTGGTCAAAGGAACTACCAAGCCTCAGCATTGCTTTTGGTCCAACTTACTCATAGCACTGGTCAAGATAGATAGAGATTATCACAAGCAACAGTATTACACAGAACTTCAGATTTCTGTAAACAATGACAAAGTACAGATAAACAATATTGAATACGTACATTGTGGTCCTTATCTGATGCCTATGTGATCAGTACATCATGTATCAAGAATATGTTTGTTGTTTAAGAGGCTGTTCTCAGGGTATGGAACCAGAACTACTTCTTGTTGGCCCTGGGCACATAATATTGTAGTTACAGCACTCCTAGCATAGTACAAATGACAAAACTCAGCAAAAAAATATGGAGAGACATCAGTTATTGTCAAAATGGAGTTGATCAAGCTCATAAAAACAGATCAATTCTTATTTTATGGCAACAATATTCTCCATGTTTCTCTTACGAACATAGCCAAAATGCATCCTACATAATGTAGAACAGTGCTTCTCAACCTTCCTAATGCCACAACCCCTTACTACAGTTCCTCATATTGTGGTGACCCCCAACCATAAAGTTATTTTCATTGCTACTTTCATAACTGTAATCTTTCTACTGTTATGAATCGTAATGTAAATATCTGATATGCAGGATGTATTTTCATTCACTGGATGAAATTTGGCACAAATATCTGTTATGCCCAAATTTGAATACTGGTAGGGTTGGTGGAGGGGGGGGGGGGCGTTGATTTTGTCATTTGGGATTTGTAGTTGCTGGGATTGATAGTTAACCTACAATCAAAGAGCTTTCTGAACTCTACCAACAATGGAATTGAACCAAACTTGACACACAAAACTCTAATTACCAACAGAAACTGGAGGGGTTTGGTGGGAATTGACCTTGAGTTTTGGAGTTGTAGTTCACCTACATCCAGAGTGTCCTGTGGACTCAAACAATGCTAGATCTGGACCAAACTTGGCACAAATTCTCAATATGCCCAAATTTAAACACTGGTGGAGTTTGGGGAAAATAGACCTTGAAATTTGGGAATTGTAGTTGTTGCTAATTTCTGAACATTCTGAACCCCATCAATGATAGATTTGGGCTAAATTTCCCATACAGAACTCCCATGACCAACAGAAAATACTGTTTTTTCTGATGGTCTTTGGTGACCCCCTCTGACATCCCCTCATGACCCCCGGGTTGAGAAATATCTATCTGTTTATCTATCTTTACTGGAGACTCTAGTGAAGTATGTCTCCTTTCAAAGTCTCTTGGAGGGTTTAATGAAACCCCCCTTTCCCACGATTGCCTAATTTCATCAAAGATGGTCAAATCCTTTTTTTCCCCATTACATAGAATCCAAGTGAGGAAATGTTTGCTTGTATGTTCTAATATTAATGGAATGTATTATAGTGGAAGGAAGGAAGGAAGGAAGGAAGGAAGGAAGGAAGGAAGGGGGTCTTATGTGTTCCCTGAGGAAGCAGTTGAACATTTTTGTCTGATATCTACTGCCTTCATACAGTTCAATTTTCTGGAAGTGGAGTTGCATATGTGTCACCATTGCACATGGTTGTTCCATGCACATTTGTCCATGGAAATGCACTGTGTGTGTGCCTTGCACAAGGCACATGGATGCTCCTGTACTGGTGGTGGCAAATTCAGTTGCTAAGTGGGCAGATAGCTTCATTGGCCACAAGTTAAACACCATGTTCATCACTGCACAATGACGTCCACATGCAGTGGTGAGTGGCTACAATCCTGAAATGGGATTTTGACCCATGAGAAGCATGGATCCACCTACACTGTAGAATTAATACAGTTCGACACCACTTTAACTACCATGGCACAATACTATGGCAAACCTGGGTTTTGTAGGTTCGCAAAGTCTTGAGTGCAAGTCTTTCACCAAACTACAACTCCTCGGCGTCGATTGCATTGAGCCATGGCAGTTAAAGTGGTGTCAAACTGGATTAAAGTGGTGTCAAACTGCATTAATTCTACAGTGTAGATGCATCCTAGGACATCAGTTGTAACATGGTAGCTCAAGAGAAGCCTTAATTCTTGAAAGAAAAGGGGGACTGAGATAAGCACAGAGCACAGAAGATGAATTTTAATAATGCACAGATCATAGAGACATGGACTATGAATCTGGTTCAAGTGCTGTCATGAAAGCAGTAAGAAAAACAGAAGGAATTGGAACAGAGACTCTCTGTGCGCCCAAGATAAACTATGGAGGAATATGCTAACAAACAAATGAGCTCTTCTTAGCTAAGGGTTCTCTTTCTGATTCAATTCTTTGTATTTAATGCTTTTACATATAAAGAACTTTTTTTAAAAAAAGTCTATGAGAAAAAGGGATATTGAATCTAGGAGTGGGAGGAAAAGCTGCTTATGTTTAAGGCCACACATATATGCAAAGAAGGTCTGATCTCTGTGTTTGCCTTCAAAGCAAAAATAAAAACAGGGAGGACAGCAGCACTCCAAATTGCAAATGGCCTTTGAAATCTAAAGCATTTTCAAAGGGTTGTACCATAGAGATCTTACTGTATGCAAAGGCTGGGTGTATAAGAGATGATGTAGTGTTCCAGAAGATAGTTCATTACAGGCATTCGGGTCTTTTTTTCATGTCAGAAGTGATTTGAGAAACTGCAAGTTGCTTCTGGTGTGAGAGAATTGGCCATCTACCAATGAGCACCCATGGTATCCACAGGAACTTTTGGAACCAAGAGTCAGCAAATATTGAGATCTTGGCATATTGTTTCCAGTGATTTTAGCTGAATGCCGGGAGCCACCGGTGGCACAATAGGTTAAACCCTTGAGCTGGCTGAAACGTCAATGGTTCTAATCTGGGGAGTTGTGTGAGCTCCCATCTGCCAGCTCCAGCTCCCCATGTGGGGACATGAGAGAAGCCTCTCACAGGATGTTAAAACAGATGGCCAATTCTCTCACACCAGAAGCAAGTTGTAGTTTCTCAAAACAAAACAAACAACAAACCAGTATTAAAAAACCTCTAAAATTAAAACAGCAAAACAGCAGAGGGAAAACAATTAGGGACATCTAATCACCTCTCAACAAAAGATTGCTCCAGGCACTGCCAGGCTATCAAATGCTAATCAAGGTGGTCAGTTGAAACATTCACACCTAGCTCCAGCAGACAAGAGTCCTTTGTCCCACCCTGGTCTTTCCATAGATATATAAACCCATTTTCCTAGTTCCAACAGACCTCACTACCTCTGAGGATGGTGGCCATAGATACAGGCGAAATGTCAGGAGAGAATGCCTCTAGAACATGGCCATATAGCCCGAAAAAACCTACAACAACCCAGTGATTCCGGCCATGAAAGCCTTCGACAATACAAAGAACAAACAAACCCTGAATGCTGTAATGAATTATCTTCTGGAACCCTACATCATCTCGTGTATGTCCAGCCTTTGCATAAGATAAGATCTCTATGGCACAGCCCTGAGAAGTCTTTGAAAATGCTTTATATTTCTAAGGCCATTTACAATTTGGGGTGTCTGCTGTCCACCCTGATTTTGTCAGGAGTGACTTGAGAAACTGCAAGTTTATTTATTTATTTATTTCGGGTTCTTTTACCCCGCCCTTCTCACCCCGAAGGGGACTCAGGGCGGCTTACAAAAGCAAGGCACAATTTGATGCCTGCATCATAAAAACAATCAACACAAAATTACATCAATACACAGTTAACACCAAATATACATTATAACCATAAAATCAATAAAATCAATAAAACCAAATACAAACCCAGATTCTCCTCTTACATGGTCAGCGTTCACTACTCATAGATCTCGTTTTACGTTCCACTTCATCAATCCTGCTGGTCTTACTCGCCTTGTTGTCTGATTTAATTGCCGGAGTGCCCAAAGGCCTGGTCCCATAACCAAGTCTTCACCCTTCTCCTAAAGGCGAGGAGGGATGATGATGCCCTGATTTCCCCTGGGAATGAGTTCCACAGGTGAGGGGCCACCACTGAGAAAGCCCTGCTCCTCGTCCCCACCAGCCTCACTTGTGACAGTGGTGGGGTCGATAGCAGGGCTTCCCCAGATGATCTCAGACTCCGAGGTGGGACGTAGAGGGAGAGACTTTCGGACAGATACACTGGACCGGAACCGTACAGGGTTTTGTAGGTCAAAACCAGCACCTTGAATTGTGCTCGGAACTGAATCGGCAGCCAGTGGAGCTGGCATAGCAGGGGGGTGGTATGCTCCCTGTATGTCGCTCTGGTGAGCAATCTGGCTGCCGCTCGCTGGACTAGTTGAAGTTTCCGAACAGTCTTCAAGGGCAACCCCACGTAGAGCGCATTGCAGTAGTCTATTCGGGATGTAACAAGAGCATGGACCACCGTGGCCAGATCAGACTTCCCGAGGTACGGGCGCAACTGGTGCACAAGTTTTAATTGCGCAAAAGCTCTCCCGGCCACCGCTGAGACCTGGGGTTCCAGGCTCAGCGATGAGTCCAGGATCACTCCCAAGCTGCGAACCTGCGTCTTCAGGGGGAGTGTAACCCCGTCCAGCACAGGCTGTAACCCTATATAGTTGCTTCTGGCATGAGAGAATTGGCCATCTGCAAGGTCATTGCCCAGGGGACGGCCAGATGTTTTGGTGGTTTACCATACTTGTGGAAGGCTTCTTTCATGTCCCCACACGAGGAGCTGGAACTGACAGAGGGAGCTCATCCACAATCTCTCTTCATTTGAACCCCTGACCTGTCTGACTTCAGTTCTGCTGGCACAAGGATTTAACCCATTGTGCCACCGGAGGCTCAATGACAATGGTATAGTAGGATGGAATTCCGTTATATAAGATGCCTAACTCAGGTTTTGCTTTGGGATTTAAACATGTATTTTTAAAGCCATAGATGGTTGAAACTGTATGTGCCAAATCTGTGGATATGGCGCCCCAAACTTATTGATTTACCCTCAACTTGCCTCAAGTTCTTGCTTGCTTCACTTCAGTTTGCTTGCTATAAAGGACAGGCAAGATAAAGCTTGGAAGCCGAATTTCATTAGCCAATTTCTATATATATATATATATATATATATATATATATATGTATAAAAATCAAAATAAAAACCAGAACATCTTTTCCTTTAATTAGCTCTTCCTTCCACATAAACGGTCCTGTTTCTCATTCAGAATGTTGTAACATTTAAGGCTGGATACTAAAACCCCCTTAACTACTAGAAAAAGCTAGGCGAGGAGGCAAATGACTTTGCGAAGATATAAACTCTTCTATGGATTCATAAATTGAGATTTCACAAAGAATCCAATGTGTTGCCGATAGCCTGCGATGCCTCTGTCATATAGAAATAACAAAATTACTCTCCCTGAGTAATAGCTGCAATGCCAGGATTGCAGGTAGAATATGCAGGAAACTCTTGGTACATTATAGAGAGCTGCATTAGTGGCTGAATGCAATGAAGTTATGTTTTCAGATTTGAGGGGATGTAGTCCAATAATAATTTCTGTGCCTCTATTTGTTCTGATTCAGCACTGAGCATCCCTTACAAAAGTCTGACTTTTCCAGTAGTTTGTAAATGTCCTGCTTTCTCTCACCTTCCTCCGCTTTCTCCTTTTATCCTCAGATGGCTTCAATTGCTGCAAAATGAGTTCAAACTGAGACAATATTTTACATTCTTTTAATTTCCTAGTTGTTGTTTTTTCTTTCTTCTCAATCCCTTTCTGCAAACTTTCATAGAATCATAGAATCAAAGAGTTGGAAGAGACCTCATGGGCCATCCAGTCCAACCCCCTGCCAAGAAGCAGGAAAATTGCCTTCAAAGCACCCCTGACAGATGGCCATCTAGCCTCTGTTTAAAAACCTCCAAAGAAGGAGCCTCCACCACACTCCAGGGCAGAGAGTTCCACTGCTGAACGGCTCTCACAGTCAGGGAGTTCTTCCTCATGTTCAGATGGAATCTCCTTTCTCGTAGTTTGAAGCCATTGTTCTGCGTCCTAGCCTCCAGGGAAGCAGAAAACAAGCTTGCTCCTTCCTCCCTGTGGCTTCCTCTCACATATTTATACATGGCTATCATATCTCCTCTCAGCCTTCTCTTCTTCAGGCTAAACATGCCCAGCTCCTTAAGCTGCTCCTCATAGGGCTTGTTCTCCAGACTCTTGATCATTTTAGTTGCCCTCCTCTGGACACATTCCAGCTTGTCAATATCTGCGATCTAGGGCTGCTTTGCTGTGATCTAGGCTATTTTTGCCTCAATATTGGAACGTAGGAGCTTTTCGCAGCCCTAGACGATATCTACACTATAGAATTAATGCGGTTTGACATCTATTTAACTGCCATGGCTCAGTCTTATGGGATCCTGTAAGATGTAGTTGGGTAAGGTACCAGCACTCTTTGACAAAGGAATAATAATAATAATAATAATAATAATAATAATAATACACTGCTGTATCATCCAATTCAATTTGCGTTTTAGATACAACTAAAGTGTACTGGTGTGTGGATGCCCCAACACCTAATCCCCCATCTTTAGAATGAATGCTCTTTGTCCAAGCTTCAAAGTTAGAAAGATGACAAAGATCTGGATTCAACTGATTAATATCAACAAACTTAGGCTAATGGAATCAGTTACGGAATGTGGAGTCAACAAAGAGGTAAATCCTATTGATTCAATGGGACTACTTAAGATAAAACTAACTACACTGTGAAATGAATTCAGTTTGGTGACACTTTCACTGCCATGGTTCAATGCCATGAATTCCTGGGTCTTGTAGCTTGTTGAGACACCAGCATTCCTTTGCAGTGAAGGCTAAAAAGAAAGTCAGACTTGGCTATGCTCTTGTTACATCCCGCTTAGATTACTGCAATGTGCTCTATGTAGGGTTGATGGCCTGGAAGCTCCAGCTAGTCCAACAGGTGGTGGCCAGACTTCTAACCGGAGTGGCTCCTCTGTTGCGTCAGCTCCAATGGCTGCTGATATGCTATCGAGCCCAATTTAAAGTGCTGGTCTTGCCCTATAAAGCCCTAAACAGTTCTGGTTCAGCTTATCTGTCTGAACGCATCTCCTCTTATGAGCTTATTTGAACTTTAAGATCTTTAAGAGACCCTGCTCTCGGTCCCACCTTCTTCGCACGTGCAACTGGTGGGGGCGATAGAGAGGGCCTTCTCAGTGGTGGCCTCTTGTCTGTGGAACTCCCTCTCCAGTGACATTATGCAGGTCCCATCCCTTCTGGGTTTTAGAAAAAAACCTGAAGACTTGGCTCTGTGCACAAGCGTTCGAAGAATACGTTTATTTATTATTTATTTATTTACTTTATTTATATACTGCTTTTCTCAGGCGACTCAAAGCGGTGAACAACATCGATAAAAAACATCACGAGACAAGTAATTAAAAGCAATTGTAACATAAATCATTAAACATCAGTATAACAATCATTAGCGCCTCAACAGTAAAATCAGAATCCAGTCTCATCATCCATTATTCCGTATTCCTATGTTCAATTACACTGTTTAATCAAATGCTTGTTCGACCAGCCAGGTCTTCACTTTCCTCCGAAATGCCAGCAGGGAGGGGGCCAATCTGATATTTGCAGGCAGGGCGTTCCACAGCCGAGGGGCCACCACTGAGAAGGCCCCGTCTCTCGTTCCCGCCAAGCACGCCTGTGATGCAGGCGAGACAGAGAGCAGGGCCTCCCCAGGTGATCTTAGTGTCCTAGTCGGTTCATAGGAGGAGATGCGTTCGGAGAGGTAAGTAGGGCCAGAACCGTTTAGGTCTTTATAGGCTAACGCCAGCACTTTGAATTGTGCCCGGATTGAGGATTATGAGCAGGGTTATGGGCGAATGGAACTGTGTACTTTATATGCTTTTTAATTTTTGTATGCTGATGTATGTGTATTATTGCTTAATGTTAATTGTTTTTCACTGTTTGATTTTTATTGTTAGTACTGGTTTTTATGGCATTAAATTTTTGCCTGATTTTTAAGCTGCCTTGAGTCCTTTCGAATGAGAAAGGCAGGGTAGAAATGAAGTAAATAAATAAATAAATACCTTGTAAAACTTCAACTCTTGTGATTCTATCTACAGCATTGAGCCATGGTAGCAAAAGTGGCAGTGGTGTCAAACTGCATTAATTCCATAGTGTAGAGATGCACCCTTAATCCAGTCGTTCCCGAAGTAGCACATGAATGTATGATCCAACATTTCTGGGCTCGCCCCTCCTTTTCTCAGTGGACATTAGTTTCCTTCCTTTTTAAAAAAGACAGTAATGACATTTCAGGTTTTTGCTTCCAGAACGCTTGAGTACTTAAGAGCAAACTGACAGCAAACTATCATCACTCTTCAATTACTTTTTCAATAGCTGATGATTTATCTCTGATTAGCTAATTAAATCAGATATAAGTGGCTGAAGGTAAATCTATTTTTACCATCCCTGTAAATTAAAAGTTCCGCGTCATAAAAAGTCATAGCCATCTTGAAAACGACCAGCCAAGTGCTTTTTATAGGCAAATGGGATTTATTGTCAATTAACGTATTGAACTGAAGAGTCAGCGGATAACTCCGCCGCATTTTTCTCCAGAAAAAAATATATAGATATTGGATGCCGCTATCAAGTTGCTGCATATGGCAATAATAAAATGGATCTGGCGTTTTTTGTTTTGTATACAGTTCCTTAGGCTGGGCTTTCTAATCCCCTATAACAGCCTTTTATTTTATTATCTTCTCCTGTCCTCCCTAATGAATATAAACACATTTCTCCATCCCGCTGCACAGCTCCAGTCACCGGTTTATCAATTTTAATCAATTTGTCAGTAATGAATACCATCTTCTTCTTCTTCGTCGTCGTCTTTTTGAACAAAAGGAAAGGATTGTCTCAATTAAAATATCTCCAGCTTCACTCGCGTCATCCCCAGCGACACTTACATAACGAGAAATCAATAATTATTACACCGAAGGTTTCTAGAACACTTGCTTTCCATTTCCATATAGTCCGAGGATCTGCGTTTTCCCCCTTCCTTGAAAATTAATGCTGTAGTTTCGAGAAATTGTTGCATTTTGCCGCTTTCATTATGCAGGAAATCTCATTTTTCATAGCCAATAAAAGTCAGTCTGAGTAATTAAAAAGAAAGAGAAAAGGGGTGTAAGGGAAGAAAACTATTTTTAGTGGATATTGCTCCTCTTTCTCTCATGCTAGGAATCGAGTGGATCAATCTTCTGGTGGCACAATGGGTTAAACCCTTGTACTAGCAGGGCTACTGACCAGAAGGTTAGCTGTTCAAATCTGGGGAGCGGGGTGAGCTCCTGTATGTCAGCTCCAGCCTCCCATGCAGGGACATGAGATAAGCCTCCCACAGGATGGTAAAACATCAGAGTGCCCCCTGGGCAACATCCTTACAGATAGCCAATTCTCTCACACCAGAAGTGACTTGCAGTTTCTCAAGTCACTTCTGACATGGAAAAAAATGCAATCCTTATTTTAACACCTTGGTTTTCTTTCACTGGCCAAGGCCTTCCTGTTCAAAGGAATACTTTGATTGTGCTTTTCCTGCATGACAGGGGGTTGGACTAGGTGGTCCATGTGGTCTCTTCCAACTCTATTATTCTATGATTCTATGTAACAATGTTGCCTAATTTCTCTCTATGGGGTGGCTTATACAATCTAAATCTATCTTGTGCAAGTATCCTATCCACTGGTTCAAGAAAGAGTTTCTTTGCGCTGAACATGTGATATCTCTATATAAGTGTCAATTCAAAGTCAATGTATGTATGTTGGTTGATTGGTTGGATGGTTTATACCCCTAAGACTCCTCTGTGCCTTGATGGATCTGGACCAAACCTGGCACACAGACTCTTCATGATTCAACTTAACATAATGGAGGGGTTTCAACCTTTTAAAAAACCCACCCCTTTTGGGCCCAGAAAAGAGAGAAACAAAGGGATTGAATTGGCTATCAGTGGTTCTCAACCTGTGGGTCCCCAGGTGTTTTGGCCTACAACTCCCAGGAATCCCAGCCAGTTTATCAGCTGTTAGGATTTCTGGGAGTTGAAGGCCAAAAACATCTGGGGACCCCCAGGTTGAGAACCACTGGCTAGGTGAAGGACGATGTGACAGAGAAAGAAGAGGCTTGGCTGCTGCCACATGTAAATGAGGGGAAGGAAGGACAGAAGGAAGGAAAAGAAAGAAAGAAAGAAAGAATAAAAGAAAGAAAGAAAGAAAGAAGAAAACAAAGGAAGAAAGAAAGGGGAAAGCAAGGGAGGAGGGGAAGGAAGAAAGAAGGAAGGAAGGAAGGAAGGAAGGAAGGAAGGAAGGAAGGAAGGAAGGAAGGAAGGAAGGAAGGGTGAGGAGAGGAGGAAAGAAAGGGGAAAAGAGAAGAGAAAGGTAGAGAAGAATAACGGGAAGAAGGAAGTGAAGGAAGAAAGAAAAAGAAGGGAAGGAAGGAGGGGACAGAAGAAAAAAGGGGGGAAAGGAAGAGAAGGGGAAGGTCTATTTTTAGTTATGTATGTTTTAAGTATTTGATACATGTAATTATGTGTGTGTGTATACATACATCATCATAGGCTACCATCATATATATCCAAGTTATGACAATATTAAGAAGGACACATATCTTTCTGTTTTCTGGGGCTGAGTTTGTCTGATCTGCCCAAGGCTATCCAATGAGTTTTCATGGTCAAAATGTGAATCTTTTTCTCCAGTGTCATGGTTCAGTACTCAAACCACTGTGGGTGCATCTACATTGCAGAATGAATGCAGTTTGCCATCACGTTTACTGCCATGACTCAGTGGTTTAGAATCATGGCAGTTGTAACTTAGTTTACATGATCTTTTGATGTCTGTGCCATAGAATGCTGGTGCCTCATCAAACTATGAATCCCAGGATTTCATAGCATTGAGCCAAGGCAGTTTAAGTGGTGTCAACCCACATTCAGTCTACAGTGTAATTGCACCCTACGTTGCCTTGGCTCATGAATCAGAGTCGACTTGATAACAGGTTACAATAACACCATTCTAGAGAGATTTGGGCCATAATGTAATTCACTATGCTTTGACTGTTTGAGAAAAAAGAAAGAATAAATTGCAAACAACTGGTTATTTGTAACTAGTTATTTGCAAGCTCCCCTTCCCTGCTTTCCTCCCGTCCTCCTCTTCCTTTCTTAGACACCTCAATAAAAGAACAGCCAGCATCTCTTCATTTCAAAATCAATAACCTTCAAGCGTCTGTGGCCTCCTTTGGGACCAAGGTAAATGCAATTGAGGGAAGGCTGGAGGGAGTTGAAAAGCAAGTGGAGTCAATTGAAACTAGAACAACAAAGACACGAATTGTATCATAAAAGCCACAAAGGAGAGGAAAATGGTGTTTAAACGTTTGGCAGCTCTTGAAAAGCAGGCGATCAGTGTCTTTTCCAAAAAGGGCTGCTGTGTGCCGCACGCCTCCCCAGAAAGGGTTGTAAAATGTCAGGAGGTTCTTGCGGGAAGAAGGAGAGCAAGGAATGAGTCTTAAATCGGCACTGTTTTTCTTGTACTCTGATCAACTCTCCTTGATTGGAGTTTAGTTTTAGACCTTTGTGTTTGAATGTCCTTGTAGGTTTGAATTTCAGGTTGTGCGTGTGTGGTTTCATTGGGCTTTCACGATTTTGTATCTGCTGAGCTGTGGCCAGCTTAGTTGTGCCCAAGGGAATCCTGAAAGTGTACACTGGAATGACAGCTCCGAAAAACAAGACTGACTGTGAGTGCATTTGCCCAAAGGAGATGACATTGTTTCCCAAGTATTAAAGCTGAAGGCAAGGGCTGCGTTGTAGACTAAGCCCTCGGCCCTCTGCCAGGTTGGGCAACAATGGAGAATGTGATTGTGTCCATATTTGTCTTTTTTTGTTAGGCTTTTTTTTGGGGGGGGGGGGGGTTGAGATCTTTCTGGGAGTAGAGAAAGTAAACAGACACACTTGCAGCCAGTATATGGCCAGTTATGGGTCATTCTCCCCTTTTCAACATTGAACCACTCAGAGACCTGTAAAAATGTGCAATTTTACTTGTTATAGGTGTACAATTTTGCCTTGTAGAGTTGTGCCATATTCGAACACTGTAGTTACAAAGTCTGGGATAAGAAAAATAGTTCGTGAAAGTTGTGAGAAAAGTTTTGGTTTACTTTCCATCTTCCAACTGGCTGAGAACACTACATTTTGGAAATGGTCAAATCCAACTCCTGGGAAAGGACGAGTGTTGCACAACCACTTTACACTGGCATAGTGTACCAGCTAGATTCTGTCTCTTTCAATTCCACTGGGATGATCTCCCTTTTCTATAGAATGAGTGCCATTCGAAAAACAAATCCATTAAAAAAACGAAAGGTAAAAATAAATAGAACGGCACACTGCTCAATGTTAGTGCAGTCAGTTCCTAAAAAGCTTGTGGGAATATAGCAAGTTTTAGTTTGCTAATGGAAGAAGAGCAAAGAAGGACCTTTTCTTGTCTCCCTTGAGAGAAAATCCCAACAATTAGGAGCAACCATGAAGAAGAATTGAGAGAGGAAGTGACTCTTATCCAAGAGAACTTGATGTGGAAGAAGACAGGACATCAGTTGAGGGTGTCACAGAGGCAAGATGAAGCACTCCCTTAATTCAGTTATGGAGATCATTTCTTGGTACCTTTGTGCATCTACGAAGGTGAACCTCACTCACAGTAGTGTTTGTGCCTTCAGGTTGCCTACCAACTGTTAGTAAACTCAAACATCTCATGGGAAAGGAAAGAAAGCCTGTAGTGCACCACCTGACATCTGTCAGGATGTAGTAGTCTGTAATGAAAGGACCAAATCATTGACATATCTGGCCCATCCTCTGTTCGGATATAAGCCAACAAGCCAATGCCTTAAATCAAGAAAGAGCTTGCTAAGATCTACAGTTATACTTGCAGGAACACCTCAGCAAGTGAGAGTCCAAAAGTGGCAGGCAAAAACCCAGAACCTCAATCAGTGGCTCAGACCGGGTGAGAAACTCCCTCCTGGGCACACAGAAGACTGGGCAACTTGGAAGGCGCTGAACAAAGATGCAGAACTAACCTTGAGAAATGGGGCTACAAAGTGGAGTCCACAACATACAAGTGTGAAGAAGAGCAAACCACAGACCACTTACTACAATGCAACCTGAGACCTGCCGCATATACAATGAATGACCTTCTCACTGCGAAGCCAGAGACACTCCAAGTGGCCAGCTACTGGTCAAAGGAAGCTCATGCCAAGTTCGTAACTTTGTTTGTGTTTTTTCTATATATTATAATTCACTTCTGACATGATAAATAAAATATGAAAAGAATATGCAATTATGGTTTTGTCAGTCCCTTCCTCTTAATGATATCCTGCAGGGTTGACCCTATGTAGTTTCCAAAATCAGACTGGATCTGAAATGCTGAATCTTTTTGCAAGATAGCATTCATCACCCTGGATAGCTCCAAAGTACTTTACTTTGCCCAAGGATGATGGTCCTCCAAGTGTCGTCTTGGCGATGGATACATAGGTGGCTGTGGAGTCCTATTCTTGATCCGCATGTTCTCCCACAGTAAGGACATCCGTTTCTAGTGGAAGGCGGTCCCAGTCAGGGTTGGCTTGACGAGCCTTCCTCTTGGCATGTTTCTCCCTTTTGCCCTCCATTCGTGCCTCTGGTCACAGTTGACCTCCAGTTAAAGCACACAAGGGTCAGGGCTTCCCAGTTCTTGGTGTCTATGCTACAGTTTTTAAGGTTGGTTTTAAGCCCATCTTTAAATCTCTTTTCCTGTCCACCAACATTACATTTCCCATTCTTCGAGAATGGCATTCGGACAATGTGGCCAGTCCAGCAGACTTGATGGCATAGGAGAATCCCTTCAATGCTGGTGGTCTTTGTTTCTTCCAGCATGCTGGCATTTATCAGCTCCAATGTAAAAAAAGGCCTATTGGCATGGAAGTCTCCAGTTGCCATTGTCTGCATAGTATTTTTGTACTTCAAATCAAAAGCGGTTGTTGCAGTTATGATACTTTTTCTGTTCCAGTGCTGGGCCTCATTTCAAGGAGATTGGTCAGGTGGGGAAATATTTCCACTGTTGTATGTGCTTTCTTTCTTTCTTTTTTTAAAAAGAATCCATAATCCTTGACATTTCCAGAAGAGACCCTTGCTCATGTAAAACATTATTAACCTTATCTTGCAAATTTGCAACCCCAAGTTCCCATTTATCAATTAGATTACTCCCAAATGCTAATGCATCTCTGAAGAAAAGTCCTGCGGTGGAAGGAGGGGAAGAGGAGGCAATGCCCTTTTGGTCTTCCACAGTGCTAAAGAGGAGTCTGGCTGGCATTGAGCGAATGGGGACCCTGTTCCATCGGCCCTGAGAAATTATCAGGTGCACAGTATCCTTCCATCCTATGGATGTATTTCTCCTTTTTCTCTCCAGAGGAAAAGAACTTTCTTTTATTGTTATTATTTCCAAAAGGGAGGATGTGGTGGATGCTCTCTGGAATGCTTCCATGAGCTCTTTCCTGTACTCTGGAAGAAATTTTATGAATCCCCCCCTCCCCACCCCTCCAACGGCAATATTTCCTGTCCTTGATAGTTCAGCTCCATTGTTTGGAATGCACAATACCAGGAAAGAAAAAGAAAGAAAGAAAGAAAGAAGCCTTCTGCTATCCAGGAGTTATGGAAGTTGGCATTATTTCCACTTAATCAGGAGAAAATCATTACAAGCTTTGCATAGGAAAAGGAAGAGCCCTCGCCATATGACATCCATCGTGATACCGAAAAATTAGAAAACACTGTGAGATTTGTAAGACTGCCAGCCAGATCACAAACAAGTTTGGCTCTAATTTATCTCAGGGAAGAAGAAAAAATGTGTGTGTGTATGTGTGTTATGGGGGAAGAGAAGAAGTTTAATTGCTGTGCATAATAAACATGCAACTCTTGGAAAGCAGCCATGGAAAGCATGCACCAGTGGGTTCCAGCTGCAATGCTGAAGCAACATTAAAGTGATTTATACTCTGGCTTGAACTTAAGTCAAATAAATCAAGGAACAGGGAGGGGAAACCAGAAGAAGGAACGGAAGAATGAATAAACCAGGAAGACTGGCACTAGCAGCCCTCTTTGTCTTCTGCGGGAGGAGCGGAGGGTTTCTTTTAAAACAGTGAATTGCATTAAGACAAGAAGACTGACAGTGTTCAGGCTTTGAATTCTCAGCTCAAGGTCCCTAAGGCAAGCGGGTTACAATTCAAAATGAAATCTCTGAAATCAGGAACAAGATTTTATGTCATGATTGGGTACAGTTGGCGCGCCACAATTTCAGAATTTACTGTATATTCATGGCTTTGATTAAAACGTTCTCTATAGGAATCTTTACTACTGCCGTATAATGCCACATAATGCAGCTTGAGTGTGATTCTATGGCCAGCTTTCAATGGAAGTTGACCACAGAGAGAGTCATACTGGTGTGTTTCTCTTTTCTTATGCAAGATAGACCTTGCATTGAATATCAGTGTTACATAACTGAATTACAATCTAACGTGTTGTGCATTATCTATACATTGCATGCACATTGCATGGGTTTCTGCATATGCAATGACATCCATACACATCATTTTGATTCTATACTTTTCACTGAATGCAAGCATTTTGCATCAGACACAAATACCCATGTGTCTTCAGCATATGAAAGACAAACACACCCAAGATATCAATAGGATTTCACCTATAGGTGGCCCATCTGTAACCACCTTGAATCTGAATTATATGGTAAGTATTTAATGCAGCTTAACTGCATTGAACTGCATTAAATGTGCCTACACTGAGCATATAATGCTGTTTTGAAGTTCATTAATTGGTAGATTGTACCTTAGAACCAAAGCAAAGTATGGTTTCCCTTGTAAATAAGGTAATAATAAAGTAATAATAATTTTTAAAATGTGTTACCTGCCTCTTCTTATGGCTTGAGGTGGAGCACAACATAGTTAAAATACATTATAATACTGAAATGCAAGGGAATTCTGGTTTGCATGATAAACTACAATTGGAACATAGCTGAGTGCTATGGTTTAGACCAGTGGTTCTCAAAGTGTGCATCCGCAGGGCTCTGTGAAGCATTCTGAGGGGCTCTGTGGTTTCCTCCTCCTTCCCCTTCAAGCTTTCCCTCCCCCTTCCCTCTGCCTCCTCATCCCCCAAAGCCTTTTTCCTTACCAACAGTTTGCCCCTGGGGTTGCTCCTATTACTACTACTACTATTATTACAAAGGCTGGATGGCCATCTGTTGAGGGTGCTTTGATTGTGCTTTTCCTGCATGGCAGAAAGGGGTTGGACTGGATGGCCCCTGGGGGTCTTCAACTGAAATACTGTTATGTTTATGTTGGTTAAAACTGTACCACATTTTAAATATTGAACTTCTTTCTATTTTTTTTTTGCACTACAAATGAGATATGTGTAGTGTATATAGGAATTTGTTCATGTTTTTTTCAATTAGTACACACAAATATTCTCCACCCACCTGCCACTGGCCCGTCCCATCTGTCAAATTTTAAAATACAATATTGCCCCTGTGAGCAAAAGGCTCCATGAGAAACTTTTGCTTCAAAAAGGGCTCCGTGGGTGAAAAAGTTTGAGAACCCTTGGTTTGGATTGTTGTGATCCCTTATGAGAGGGCAAGAAAAATAAATGCCCTGCTCAACATTTTGACAGGAGGATTTTTAGAGAAAGCTTTAAAGGTCGGTAGTTTTTGATAGTCTAAGACAGAAGTTCCCAATCTGTGCTCCCCAAGAACTAAAATATGGTCCATGGCCTCACTGTTTCTACACCACTGCAATGATAGCAACTGGTCTCACAAAACCCTCTTATAGTGCTGAGGCTTATTAAATATGGTTTTCTATGGGCAAGCAGATGGCGACAACTGGATGGCATATGTTCTGTGTCAGAAACTCAAGCTGATGTGGTCTATCCAATGCAATTTTCAGAATCAGCACTCCAAATAACCAAACCGAATCTAACGTTGATAAAAAACTGATTCATAATCCTTTTGGTACTAATGTTGGAGAGTGGTCCCTGGTTAAAGTGATCCCTCATCAAAAAAGGTTGGGAACCACTGGTCTAAGATAAGGTGGAAGAGGAATATTTTTCACTTTATGGTGGGTCTTCACCATCACCATCTGTGTTATATTTTTGTGCCTAGGATACTGGTGGAAATGGATTTTGTGCCATTGGATATTCAAGGGTTGGAAAAATCAGAAGAAAACTGTGGAGATATTTGAAGTGAAGTATACAGCCCTATTATGACACTGGGATGGGGTTCGGGTCACCTCATCTCAAAAATGCTATCCTTCCAAAGATTTGTTGTTGTTTATTTGTTCAGTCGCTTCCGACTCTTCGTGACCTCATGGACCAGCCCACACCAGAGCTCCCTGTCAGCTGTGGCCACCCCCAGCTCCTTCAAAGTCAAGCCAGTCACTTCTCGGTGGTGGCCCCTCGACTCTGGAACTCGCTTCCCAGGGACATCAGACATGCCCCAACACTGGCAGTTTTTAGGAGGAGCCTGAAAACGTGGTTGTTCCAGTGTGCCTTCCCAGAATAAGGAAATACCCTCAGCAATATGTCCCTAAATGCACTATCACTGATTTGGGATTGTCTGCGCGCCCCATCTCTACCTGAAAACTCTATCCCAGTTATATCCTACCTTGTCCATGTCCAGCATTATTTTTTAAATTTTAAATTATTGCATTTGGCCCAGTCATAGGTTTTAAATGCTTGTTGTTATTGTTACTATTTATTGTTTACTTTTGTCTATGAGATTTATTTTAACTGTTGTATTGATTGTTTTCTTATTGCTTTTACTGTTGATGTACTTTGGGCTCGGCCTCATGTAAGCCGCACCGACAGAGGTGGCCCTAGGTAATTTTCAACGGTAAGCAAACAGTATTCCCCCCCACCCCAACCAATCACTGATATATATTTTCTGTTCGCCATGGGAGTTCTGTGTGCTATATGTGGTTCAATTCCATCATTGATGGAGTTCAGAATGCTCTTTGATTGTAGGTGAACTATACATCCCAGTAACTACAACTCACATATGTCAAGGTCTATTTTCCCCCAAGAGCGCCTCAAGAGCGCCCCTGGGCAAAATCAACTATACTGCAAATGCTTACTTTGCGTAATGTGTTGAGCCACTCCTGCTTGGGGAGATGGTAGCGGAGTATAAATAAAGTATTATTATTATTATTATTATTATTATTATTATTATCCATAATAATAATGCCCTTGGTCAGCCCCTCTTTCTTTTCCTTCCATTTCCTCCAACATCATTGTTTTCTCTAAGCTTTCCTGTCTTCTCATTATGTGGCCAAAGTACTTCATCTTTGCCTCTCATATCCTTCCCTCTAGTGAGCAGTCAGGCTTTATTTCCTGGAGTATGAACTGGTTTGATCTTTTTGCGGTCCAAGGCACTCTCAGAATTTTCCTCCAGTACCACAGTTCAAAAGTGTATATCTTCCTTTGTTCAGCCCTTCTTATGGTCCAGCTCATGCACACATAGGTTACTATGGGGAATACCATTGCTTTAACTATGCGGATCTTCATTGCCAGTGTGATGTCTCTACTGTTAACTATTTTATCAAGATGGTCATAGCTCTCCTCCAAAGAAATAAACATCTTTTGATTTCCTGTCTGCAGTCTGTGTCTTCAGTAATCTTCACACGTATAAATATCCCAAAGATGAGGTCCCTCAAACATAATTTGAGATGGAGGAGAGTGGGAGTCACCACCACAGATGCAGGAAATGCTCCTACTTGAAACATTCCCATCCCTAGCTTCACATTGTACCCTCTCTGCATTTAGTACCATCAAAGTCCCTCCTCCTCCTCCTTCCCAATTGGTCCACCATCAATTTTATGGGATTTGCTATAACCATATGCTCAATCAGCATCTTATACCCTTCCCTCTTTCAGTATGAAAAGATTGCCCATGCCCTAAAGCTTTCCAAATCCCATTGATTCCACTGCCATTGAAAAATCATTTCTTTAATGTGCTAAAGCCCTTTTGATATCCTTGAAGGCAAATTCCTAATGTCTGAACTGGGCATTGAGCTCCAGAGCTTGCAAAGATAATGATTTAACATCAAGCTTGATAGGGAGCAAGGTGGGAGATGGTATAATGTGGTTTTTTCTCTGTACGTGTGTGAAAAAGAGGGGGTAGGATCATTAATCTTATTAATGCATTTCCCTCCCGTCCGCCCCAGGCTAGCAGGCAAAAACTGGAGGTAGCCTCCAATGAACATTGGTTCCATGGATGGCTGTTTCAATCCCATTCTTTATTCAAAGCGCGAGCCTTGTAGTCAAACCTGCTAAGACTGTACTCTTCAGCTAAGCCTTTGGCCCTCTCTGAATCATAAAATATTACTTTTCTTATCTAAAGGTGTCAAAGATTTTATTGAATCTGTAGTTCAACACTGATAAATCTTTTGGTGGGCCCTTTTGACGGCTTTCCTTGAAGGCATCTTCAAATTGAATATTCTTTCTCTTGTTATCTTTCTCCGTCTGCCAGGCTGGTTTCAAATGAAAGGGATGCCTTTTTTCATACTCGGATTACAAATCACACTCTATCAGTGGCTCGAGAGTGGAATGAGAAGCTATTGTTACAGGTATTTCATACATAGTGTTAGATGCCTTTTGATTTATCATTCTCTCTTTCGGCTGACAACCGGTTTTCTGTAGAAGGGTTTCGGACACCTGAAATATAACCTTTCCGTGATACACAATATTCCACCCCCCACCCCCCTTTACCATCAACGGAGAGAAAAAGTCAGTTTACACGATGGGAAAATGTAATCAATCAAAGTTAATATGTGCATTTTAAAAAAGCAATTAAAAGCCCAGAAAGGAAGGGGGATCATGGGACCAAAAGGCACTTCATGTTTTTGGTAACATTTGTGTCATTGTACAGAAAACAGCCATTATGATGTCAAACAATAGTTTTCTTGTGTGCCTTGTGTGTGTGTGTGGGGGGGGGGGGGGGAGGATGTCATCTTAAATTGCCATCACTTACCCTTACTCTTACTGTGCCTCTGTACTGCTGATACAATACAGTTTGATACCCCTTTACCTACCATGGCTCAATCTTACTGAGTCATGGGATTTGTAGTTTGGTAAATCGCCAGCACTTTGGGGCAGGGAATGACAACTCTGGGTTGCTGTGAGTTTTCCGGGATGTATGGCCATGTTCTAGAAGCATTCTCTCCTGAAGTTTTCCCCACATATATGGTAGGCATCCTCATAGGTTGTTGGAAACTAAGCAAGTGGGGCTTATATATCTGTGGAATAAAGTCCAGAATGGGAGAAAGGACTCCTTGCTTGAGGCAAGTGGGCATGTTGCAATATGCCACCTTGTTTAGCATCGAATGGCTTTGCAAATTCAAAGCCTGGCTGCTTCCTGCCTGAGGGAAATCCTTTGTTGGGAGGTGTTAGCTGGCCCTGATGGTTTTCTGTTTTCTGAATGTTATTATTTATTTACTGTCCTGATTTTAGAATATTTTTAATACTGGTGGCCAGATTTTGTTCATTTCTACATAGGGACCACCACACAAAGCACCCAAACATGAATCAAGGAACATGAAAGGCACTGCAAACTAATTCAACCAGAAAAGTCACCCATAGCAGAGCACCTGATGAAACAACCTGGACATAGCATATTATTTGAGAACACAGAAATGCTCGATGATTCTAACAACCACCATGTCAGACTACACAGAGAAGCCATCAAAATCCACAAGCAGGTGGACAATTTTAACAGAAAGGAGGAAACCATAAAAACAAACAAAATCTGGCTACCACTATTTAAAAACTCTAAAATCAGGACAATAAATAAGCAGCAACATTAAAAAAACAGGGGAATTCCAGACAGGAAACAATCAGGACCAGCGAATACCTATCAACAAAGGATTCCCCCAGGCAGGAAGCAGACAGGCTTTGAAGCTGCAAGGCCATTGCATGCTAAACAAGATGGTGAATTGCAACATTCACACTTGCCTCCAACAGACAAGAGTTCTTTCTCCCACCCTGGACATTATTCCACAGATATATAAAACCCCACTTGCCTAGTTTCCAACAGACCTCACAACCTCTGAGGATGCCTGCCATAGATGTGGGTGAAATGTCAGGAGAGAATGCTTCTGGAACATGGCCATACAGCCCAGAAAATAACCCAATGACAACTCCCATGATCCCATAGCAGAGAGCTATGGCAGATCCTAATTGTTCCTTTTCCCTGGAGCTGGCCAAGATCCAGACTCTATTTCAGAGTTTCCCTTGTTTACAAATCATCTAGTTGTACCTTTGCCTTTATTTTGCCAATCCAGATTAATTTATCATTTGCTGGTAACCTGAGCAGAGAGATGCAATGCAGCAAGCTGTATTGACTCAGTCAATCTCTCAACTCCCCCTTGATAAACCAACAGAAGTATTCTGCAGGCTAAAGAATCTAAATATTAAAGTAAGTGAGGGTATGGATGAGTGAAGTTTGTGATTACCTTGATAGTGTTCCACTTGATTTTGGAAAGCGAAGCAATAGTTTATCCCATTGTGAAACAGTTTAATCTCCTCCTTGATCACAGCGTTTCAAGTCTGGGGAGCGCAATGTAATAAAATGGCTAGGTTTTTGCTGAATTGCATGGTTTCGAAAAAAAAGGCTTGATTTGATCTTTTTGAGCAAGAGGGAGAAAATGTTCATTTCCCTGAAAGTGTTGCACAAAGCAAAGAGAAAGGCTAGATTTCTTCCTGCGTGTGATGACACACTTTGGACAAATCATTTCTACCTTGTTTTTGCAAAGGTTTGTGGGAATCTGCGGAAATGACAAATATTCAGGACAGGCACAAGTGTTTTTTAAAAATATATATATAAACTTTCCCCCAGAATCAAAATTTAAGCTACCTTTACTAATCCAAAAAAAACAAAACAAAACCACAAATTGATAGAATTAGTAAAGGTAAATGGCTCGAACCCTGCCTATCTTCATGACCGCATCCCCCCCCCCCCCCAAATGTTCCTGCATGAGCATTAAGATCTGCCGGGGAGGTCCTCCTCATGATCCCACTACTGTCACAAGCACAGTTGCTGGGGACAAATTAGAGGGCCTTTTTGGTGGTGGCTCCTTAGCTTTGGAGCGCCCTCCCTCGGGAAATTAGGCAGGCCCTCACTCTGTTCTCTTTCCAGAAAGAATTGAAGACTTGGATGTTTGGACAAGCCTTTGAGAATGTCTAGTCCCAATGGTCTGCAATTAATGCCACAGTACAGCGCTTTCTCCCCATGCCCTCGTTTGTTAGCTAAAAAATGCATCTTATTCCCTGCTCCTGTTTGCAGTTGGCTATGTTTTGTGACAGTTCTCATTATAGTGGGCACTGTTTTGAGCTTAAACTTCGTTGTATATGTTATTAGTTTTATCTTGTATTGTATTGTGTGTTTACTATGCATTGTTTTAGGTACATTGTGTCATATGTAAGCTGCGCCAAGTCCCTTCGGGGAAATGGAGGTAGGGTACAAAAATCAAGTTGTTGTTGTTGTTGTTGTTATTTGAAACACAACAAGATGAATGCTGGCTGTAGTATTGCATCACACGTTGGACACTTCCCAAGTGTCTAGGCCTGTGTGATGTATTAGTGAAAACTTACTTACTTAGGCGATCCCTTGTTGGATGAGTAGGATATTCTTCCAGGATCAGTATTCTTGTGGATCCGTATGTGGCTGTGGAGCCCTATTCTTGACCTGCATCTTCTCCCACAGTGAGGGCATTGGTTTCCAGGTGGAAGATGGTCTCGGTTGGGGTTGGCTTGATGCGCCTTCCTCCTGGCACATTTCTCTCTTTCACCCTCTATTCATGCCTTTTCAAATTCTGCAGCACTGCTGGTCACAGCTGACCTTGAGCTGGACCACTCAAGGGCCAGGGCTTCCCAGTTCTCAGTGTCCATGCCAGAGATTTTAAGGTTGGCTTTGAGCCCATTTTTAAATCTCTTTTCCTGCCCACCAACATTCCGTTTTCCGTTCTTAAGTTCGGAGTAGAGCAACTGCTTTGGGAGACGGTGGTCGGGCATCCGGACAACGTGGCTGGTCCAGCGGAGTTGATGGCGGAGAGCCATTGCTTCAATGCTGGTGGTCTTTGCTTCTTCCAGCATGCTGACGTTTGTCCACTTGTCTTCCCAAGAGATTTGCAGGATTTTCCGGAGGCAGCACTGATGGAATAGTTCTAGGAGTTGCATGTGACGTCTGTAGACAGTCCACGTTTCACAGGCATATAGCAGGGTTGGGAAGACAATAGCTTTATAGACAAACACTTTGGTATCCCTATGGATGTCCCAGTCCTCAAACACTCTCTGCTTCATTTGGAAAAATGCTGCACTCGCAGAGCTCAGGCAGTGTTGTATTTCGGTGTCGATGTTGACTTTGGTGGAGAGGTGGCTGTCAAGGTAGCAGAAATGGTCAACATTTTCTAATGTTATACCACTAAGTTGTATCTCTGGCATTGGAGAGGGGTTGGCTGGCAACTGCTGGAACAGCACTTTGGTTTTCTCGATGTTCAATGACAGGCTGAGCTTCTGGTATGCTTCTGTGAAGGTGTTTAGAGTGGCTTGTAGATCTTCTTCTGAATGCGCACAGATGACATTGTCATCAGCATACTGGAGTTCTATAACAGATGCTGTTGTAACCTTGGTTTTAGCTTTCAGTCTGTTTAGGTTAAACAGCTTGCCATCTGTCTGACAGATGATTTCCACTCCGGTGGGAAGCTTTCCATCAACAAGGTGAAGTATCATAGCGATGAAGATGGAGAATAAAGTTGGGGCAATAACATCCCTGTTTGACGCTTGATTCCACCTTAAATAGGTCACTTTGGGAGCCATTGCTGTCCAGGACTGTTGCCATCATGTCATCATGGAGGAGCCGCAGGATGTTCACAAATTTGTTTGGGCACCCAATTTTTTGGAGGATGGTCCAGAGAGCGCTGCGATTCACTGTGTCGAATGCCTTTGCAAGGTCGATGAATGCCATGTACAGAGGTTGATTTTGTTCCCGCATTTTTCTTGGAGCTGTCGTGCAGTGAAGATCATGTCCACAGTTCCTCTGGAGGGGCGGAAGCTGTTGTGGGATTCTGGGAGGGGTACAAGGCGGTTTGCAAGGATTCTTGCGAGGATTTTCTCAGCTGAGGTTAGAAGGGAGATACCTCGATAGTTTCCGCAGTCTGTTCTTTCCCCTTTTTTGAAGAGGGTGATGGTGATGGCATCCTTGAAATCTGCTGGGATTTCCTCGGGATTTTATCAGCTAATAATGCGTGCCAATCCCAGTAGGGTGGCCTTTTGCAGCTGGCAGAATGTAATCTTGTCAGCGCTGATTGTGTTTAAGTGCAGGCCAAGGTTTTTAGGCACTGCACCCAGTGTGCCGATCACCACTGGGACCACCTTTACTGGTTTGTGCTAGAGTCTTTGTTCGATCTTTAAATCCTCATATTGTGTCAGCTTTTCCAGTTGTTTCTCTTCAATCCTGCTGTCGCCTGGGATTGCAACATCAACAATCCATACTCTGTTTTTTAACACGATCGTGAAGTCAGGAGTATTGTCCCCCAAAACTCTGTCAGTCTGAATTCGGAAGTCCCAGAGTAGTTTGACGTGTTCATTTTCTGTAACTTTTTCAGGCTTGTGATCCCACCAGTTCTTTGTCGCAGGCAGATAGTGTTTGTGGCACGAGTTCCAACGAATCATCTGAGCAATGGTGTTATACCTCTGCTTATAATCTGTCTGCACGATCTTCTTGCTGCAGCTGAGGATATGATCTATTATTTCATCTTCCTATTATTATTATTATTATTATTATTATTATTATTGGTTTTTCCTTGATATTACGTCTAGTCAAGTCTGACTCTGGGGGGTAATGCTCATCTCAATTTCTAATCTGAAGAGCTGGTGTTGTCCATAGATACCTCCAGGGTCATGTGGTCAGCATGACTGCATGGAGCGCCATTACCTTCTTGCCGAAGCAGTATATATTCATCCACTCACATTTGCATGTTTTCAAACCACTAAGTTGGCAGAAGCCGGGGCTAACAATGGGAGTTCACCCCGTGAGAGAAGCCTCCTTGCAGGATGAGAGAAGCCTCCTTGCAAGACATCTGGGTGTCCCCTGGGCAAAATCTTCATAGACAGCTGATTCTCTCACTCCAGAAGCGACCAGAAGCAACTTGCAGGATGCAACCAAACAAGCAAACTAACCAACGGACCTTTTTAGGACCAACCATGACAATAATCTCAATCAACATTGAAGGCATATCAGCTGCCAAAGAGCAATTGCTCTATGAACTGTGCCCGTCCGATGGATTTGAACTGCCAACCTCTGGTCAGCAAGTTCTGCAGCTTAGCGGTTTAACCCATCTTGGCTCCATAGAATTAGAAGACTCAGGAATAATGTACACATTCACACAAGTGCTATAATTTCCCCTCCAATTTAATTTCCCCCTGATGCCACTACACAATTCAGCTGTTGACTTTAAGACAGAAGGGCCTTTTTATCATCAGAATAAATTATGAAATAGCCTGAGAATCACCTCACTGCCAACATGTCACTCCCTGGTGAGCACAGGCTAAACTTGAAATTCAACCCTTCATGCTGAGAAGGGCCATTTTAAATTTAAATTTGCATGGGGCACACATACCGTAAAGAACAAAAAATAAAATAAAAATATAGATCCTTCACATGGCGCTTTGATGTGATGCTCAATATAACAAAACTTGCAAAAGAAGCATGGTTCTGATGGATGTTGCCACATGCAAACTGGAAGGTGCATTTCATCAGATCACCTGAGCCCCAATCTCTGATTTAAATTCAATGTGAAAGAATATTCCAAAGAGGAAAAAGTATGGGCACCCACAAACATTTTTATTTATTTTAAGGATATGAAAAATCCCCCAAACTTGATTTCTCTGAGTTTCTCCAAATAGCGCATTTTGGGAATTATAGACTCAAAAACTGGACAAACGCTAGTTGGGACACTAGTGTGATTGAGTGGAAATCCCTGGAAAACAGTTCCAAAGAAGTACTAAAGTATGTTTTGTCTGCCAGTTTAGTTGGCTTCTGGATGTAGAATAAGGAAAGATAGGCTACATTGTATCCTCATACAACATAGGAGTTTGTCACATGAAGCCACTATTCTACAGTCACACTGTCATTCATGGCAGATACATACTGGGATGAGCATCTTCAATATCAGACCTCTCTTCATTTGCACAATTGTGTCAATCCGAGAATCCATGGTTCTGTGATTTTACTTCTATGTACCCTCGAGGCCATGCTATCTCACATTTCTGCTGGCCCATAATATAATTTTGCAATGTTGTAATGTCACAATTTTTAATTTTGAGATTTTAGCCAAGAAGAACAACAAAATCTATATAAATAAAAACATAATGTTTATTTGTGGGATTAACATAACTCAAAAACCACTAACCAAATTGATACAAAATTTGGACACTACACCCCTAACAGACCAATGAGTGACCATCACTCATAAACCCCGCCCAAGAAACAGCAGAAAGGGCTTAAAAAACCCCAAAAGCTAAATGACAATACAGCACATGCGCAAAAACGCATCCCAGCATCCCCTAGACCAGGCCCTTTAGGGGAGGAGGATGCTCCAAATGCACTGCTTCCAAGCTGCAAGCTTACTTCTCCTTGGATTTCTTTGAGAGCATCTCAATCTGTACATATTTCCTATTTCCTATTCCTGGACTGCAGCACCCAGCAATCCTCCAGATAGATAAGATATATACATTAGATAGAGATAGATAGCAGGTACATAGATCAATCAGGAGGACTACTGGGAGTTACAGTCCAAGAATAGGTAGAGAAGGAAGAAAGGAGAGAAAGAAAAAGGGAGAGGATGGAAGGAAAGAGGTAGAGAAGGAAGGAAGGAAGGAAGGAAGGAAGGAAGGAAGGAAGGAAGAATACCAGCCTCAGACATCACTTTGTTTCATAGAATCATAGAATCATAGAGTTGGAAGAGACCTCATGGGCCATCCAGTTCAACCCCCTGCCAACAAGCAGGAATATTGCATTCAAAGCACCCCTGACAGATGGCCATCTAGCCTCTGTTTAGAAACCTCGAAAGAAGAAGCCTCCACCACACTCTGGAGCAGAGAGTTCCACTCCTGAACGGCTCTCACAGTCAGGAAGTTCTTCCTCATGTTCAGATGGAATCTCCTTTCTTGTAGTTTGAAGCCATTGTTCTAGTCTCCAGGGAAGCAGAAAACAAGCTTGCTCCCTCCTCCCTGTGACTTCCTCTCACATATTTATACATGGCTATCATATCTCCTCTCAGCCTTCTCTTCTTCAAGCTAAACATTCCCAGCTCCTTAAGCCGCTCCTCATAGGGCTTGTTCTCCAGACTCTTGATCATTTTAGTCGCCCTCCTCTGGACACATTCCAGCTTGTCAACATCTGTCTTTAATTGTGGTGCCCAGAATTGAACACAGTATTCCAGGTGTGTTCTAACCAAGGCGGAATAGAGGGGTAGCATTACTTCCCTAGATCTAGACACTATACTCCTATTGATGCAGGCCAAAATCCCATTGGCTTTTTTTGGCCGCCACATCACATTGTTGGCTCATGTTTAACTTGTTGTCCATGAGGACTCCAAGATCTTTTTCACACGTACTGCTCTTGAGCCAGGCATTGTCCCTCATTCTGTATCTTTGCATTTCGTTTTTCCTGCCTAAGTGGAGTATCTTGCATTTGTCCCTGTTGAACTTCATTTTGTTAGTTTTGGCCCATCTCTCTAATCTGTCAAGATCATTTTGAATCCTGCTCCTGTCCTCTGGAGTATTGGCTCTCCCTCCTAATTTGGTGTCGTTTCCATCTTGCTGGTACAGATGAAAATGAACCCATTGCACCAAGGCAAGCAATGGGAACCTTGCGGGATGGGAGCTATTGATGTGTTTAGTGGGGGATGGGATAATTGTGTACAGTAGACAATGGGGTGCACATGCATCATGCAATACGGATCATCACCAAAGGTGACTTTCCAACTTCAGTAATGGTTTGCCTGTGCCATGCAATAAAATCCAAAATGCCTTGGGCTGACTCAGTGTAAGTGAACTTCAGTTGTTCCTATGCCCTTCAATTGCCTTTTGGTTTCATCTGAAGTTAAAGAAAGAAGTCTGATACACATGTTGAGCTGTTTCAGCTCAGGAGAAATATCAAAATATTTGCAGCATTTTGAAAAAAAATTGCAAAAAAAAAATCTCATGAGGAGTGCCTCAGTGTCTCCCCTAGGCTCTGAATGCTAAAGAGTGCAGGGCCTTCCATTTACCCTGTACGTCCTATTTCTCTGTAATGCTCCTTTCAGGCAGGGGGTGGTGGTGGAGAGGCATCTCTTCTTCACAGCCTACACCTAAAAATAAAGTGACATTTTGCCAAAAGGGACACCACATCACCAATCTCCCTTCGAATGCTCCCTGACAACTGAGAGACAACGATCACGCCAGAGCCTTAAATGAGAATTACCTAACATAACTGCTGAGGAAGCAGTTTCCCTCTCAGCTGAACTATGGGCCATTATGAAAGGATGGAAACGTTATATAACTCTGGATAATGACTCTGGATACCATCAGAGAGATTGCAAAACACTGTCTCCATCTGGAGAGCATGATCAAAATGGCTACTTTTCTGTTAGCTGGTTAAAGCGGGAATCCTAAATACACTAAAGGTGCGAGAGCTCATCAAACATCAGAAGATAGAGCAGGTCAGCCCTGCTTCAGTGTTTGGATGGTAAGTTGTCGAGGAAGTGGAACTCTCTGCCCCAGAATGTGGTGGAGGCTTCTTTTTTGGAGGCTTTTAAACAGAGGCAGGATGGCCATCTGTCGGGGGTGCTTTGAATGCTTTCTGTAAGGGGGCTGGACCGAATGGCCCACAAAGTCTCTTCCAACTCAGTGATTCTATGATTTTAAGACTAGATGCTGTGGACTATATTTTGGAGAAAGAACCAACAAAATCACCTCTGAACTTTATGGAGTCAATACAAGTCAACAAATGACTTGAAGGCACATACACAGACATAGGGGGTGCATCTATACTGTGGAATTAAAGTACTTTGGTACCACTTGAACTGCCATGACTCAAGGTTATGGAATTCTAGTAGTTTTACAATATTTAAACCTTCTCTTCCAAAGAATGCTAGTACCTCACTGGACTATAAATCCCAGGATCCCATAACCTTGAGCCATGGAAGTTCAAGTGATGACAAATTGCATTAATTCTACAGTTTAGATGCACCCTGAGTGAATTTGTTTTATGAAAGAGGAGGAGAAATTATGTAAAGCAGGATGATATTTGAACCTCCGAAGCTTTCTGTGCGAGACTTGCACAATATTCAGCTCCAGACCCTCCAGTGTGAGATCCGGATCCAACTATGACATTAATAAGGAGGTAAAGAATAATTGCATCTTGAACTGCCTTGCATCTGGGAAATATTCAATAACAAAGAGGAACACCAGAGAAGAGTGTTGCAAATGATATGCCATGTGTACTATCCTATAACATAATTTGCATTTAATTTAGAAAAACTTCTTCAGGACCTATTGCAATTACCTTTGCAAGCCATTTCTCTCCTTCCTGTTATGGCCCTCAGTTCAGGAGTCCACCGTGGTTCGAAATGCATGAAATCACCTCGCGAACATCCCCTTAATTAAGACAAATTTCCAGTGATGGATTATCATATTTATTTGCATTTTTCCCTGTGAAAAATACCAAAACAGCATCCTGTTAATTAAGTCAAAATTAAGTTAGGCCTCCAAATGGAAGGTTAAGATGAATCGCTAACCTCAGTGCCTTGTGGCATTGAGAAATAAATAAATGTTACTCGTGTTAGCATTGCGTTTGGCAGCACGCAAATAGCAGAAGGAACATTTTAATGAAAATTAAAGTTCTTGGGAGTTGGATAACTCCTTTTGCCTGAGGCTGTCTCCTCTTCAATGCAGAAAGGGAATGATACTTAGATAACACCAAAACCTTTCAGGCATAGCTTTGCTCATATAACAATTACTCATGCAACAAATATGGCTGGGGTCCAGGATATTGGAAGAGTCATATCTTCCTGAAGGAATTCTCTGGAGCACAAATGCCTCCTGGAGAAGCCTTTCTCTCTGCTCAATTAACTCTTAAGATCATTTGGTCAGAACAAGGTAAAGAACCTGTTTGGTGGTTGCCCCTAGCTTGCCTCTTTGGCTCCCACCTTGACATCCTTCTCTGTCAAAGCATTATTTGGATTCTTAGAAATGAATTGTGGTTGATATTCAATGGTGTGCTATGTTATTGGTTGACTTTTATAGAGTCTTTTAATGAGAGCTCCACTATTTTTAATCTCTCTAGAAATATCTAAGTCCTCCAATTTGAACCTATGGTCAACTTCATATTAATGAAATCTAATCTGCAGAAGTTAAATAAGCCAATTGATAGTGTTTTGAGCATGGAATTATGACTAGAGGCCAGGGTTCAATTCCTTGCTCAGCCATGAAACTCATTGGGTGGTTGGGTGAGTCATGGTGTTTTCTTGACAATATATGTTCAGAAGAGGTTTGCTATTGCTTTCCTCTGAGACTCAAAGAGTGGAACTGACCTAAGATGGGTTTCCATAGTGTCCAGAGTTCAGGTCACTACATCTTGCTTCCTTTCCAAACTAGTCAGGCTTTATCACATTGACTCTAGCGATCAACATGACCACTTTTCTTATATAATGGTCACCAGAAGGCCTGAAAACAAAATTTATTTATTTATTTATTTACTACACTTTTATCCTACCCTTTTTATCTCAAAGGCGACTCAGGGCAGCATACAGACTGGCAACAATTAGATGCCGAACACATATAAATACATAATTTAAAACCAGTTAAAGCACATAATAAAATTCATATAAAAACAATTTAAAACTATAAAAATCAATGACTTCTGGGTTTAAATCCATGTCCATTTGCATCGTTAAGCCGTATGGAACATCACAATTCAAAAAGGATTCAGTATGGAACACCACAATTCAAAAAGGATATTGAAAGCTGAAATGTGTCCAGAGAAAGGTGACCAAATGGTTAAAAGGTCTGGAAGCCAAGCCCTCTGAAGAGGAGCTTAGGGATCTGGATGGTGGTCTTGTCCAACTCTATGATTCTATGATATGCTTAGCTTAGAGAAGAAAAGGCTAAGATGGAACATGAGAGCCATGTTTAAATATTTGAAAGGATGTCACATTGAAGCATGAGTCAACTTGTTTTCCACTGCTCTGGAGACTCAGGCACAAATGGAACAATGGATTCAGACTACAAGAAAAGAGATTCCACCTGAACATTAGGAATAACAATTCCATCTAATAACACAATTCCATCTAATATTACATTGAATAGTGGTAGGGAAATTTCTCAGGTCCATGCCATAATAATCCAACCAACAATCTGGAAAAACTTCAGAGATGTGAGCAACCTTTTCTAACCTTCTCATGTTATTCTCCTCAGCATTTCTATGGATAGTTTTTCCTGTGTAGGATTCCTATGGCTCAATTCAAAATCTTGTTTCAAATAGAATCCGAGGGGAAAAATCCCAGAGCACCATCCAGCAACAAAAATATTATTGTCCGTTGCCAGTTGTATACCTGGGCTGGAGCTCTGAGAATAGAAGAACAGCAAAAGAGATCAAAGAAGAAATGTAAAAAAATGGAGATCAAAACCAAGTGGATTAAAAATAGGTTGCTGCGTTCCTCAAGAGACTTTCCATTGTTTCTTTTGATCCTCAGAACAACAGAATTTACCCCCAAAACCCACTTTTTTATATTTTCTCCTGCTCTCTCCACAGGAGAGATATTGCCTCCCTATCTGCAGAAAGGAAATTCTCACTCCGCCGTTCCATAATTAAAACGATGCGAGGACGTTCCCATCCTCCACCCCTTCCCTTGTTTGATTTGCCATCCTAAATTTCATTTTATGTGCCCAGAGATTAAATCGAGTCTTGGATTTGAAAAGCAGGAGAATATTGAATCTCTAAAGCCCTATCAAAAAATTGCTGTCTCCTTAAGTGAGCAAAATTTTCCATTTTCCCTCAACCTATTAATATTAAGATACAATCATGGCAGGAGGAAAATAGCAGAGCTTTTGAATATATCTCTTTGGTGAGGAAGTGACAAAAAAAAGTTAAAAGCAGTAATTTAGGAAACTTAAATGTGACAATGTATGATAGATGTGAGTTGGCAAGCCAGGAAAATGAGAAACATTAAAATCATATATTAGAATAGATCAAACTCCACATACCAGTTTATGTCAGCAAGTTTCTTTTGATATGTCAAGTCCCCAAAGGGTGAAAGCTGAAGTAGGCTTTGAAGATGTATTTTAAAGGGAATATGTTTACGTTGGGGAGCAAAATGAGGCCAGACAAAAATAAAATAAAACAAACCTTGAAACCTAAAGAATTTAAAAAAAAATGGGGAAGGCTCCTCAGTTCATTGCAGGGTTGTATCATTATACTGCATTTACAGGCTGGTTTTTGTGTCAACATGGAGGCTGTTTGCTGGCAGGTTTGCTCCCAGAAGAGGTTAAAAAATAGACGAAAATAGTTTGGGATCTCGCCAAAGAACATGAATCTCCGAGTCTCTTTCTGTGAAAATTTTAACTGAATCAGTAGGATACACTGAGCTTAAAGGGCATAAGGTGAATGGGATTCATGCATTCGCTATTCTCTCCTGGATTCTGTCAAAAAAAAGAGAGACCTTATTATGATGGAAAGCCAAAAGCTAACTTCATGAGCTAAAGCCAGCTATTCAGAAAGTATCTGCCGAATCCTGGAGAGACAGGCAGTGTCACAGGATTGCTGAACAAGAGGGTTTCTCGGTTAGAAAGAAATGGATTTCGTAACTTGAAACCAGTTTACTTGCCTTGCTTTCCAAGGCAATTTTGTGGGTTATGAAATGAGCAATAAAGGATGGAGTTTTGTGGATCCAAAGGTCTTTAATTAACATCTGGACAAGAAGCTCTTGCAATTCCAATAAGGGAACATTGCTATCTGACTCACTAACTGGGGATCTTATTTTTTTTTTCATGCAGAAAAAGTTCAGATGTTTTTGAGATGTGGGAGAAATGATGTGTGGGAGACACCAAGGCTAACTATTGGGAGGAACAAAATGTGCTAGATCTTGTCCGATTATCAAGGCTAACTATCACAAGGAACAAAATGTCTTGTCTGGTGATGTAAACAAGGAAATGATGGGGTTATCACCTCTTTATTTTAGGTAAGGGATTGAAGTATCACCATATCTAATAGTCTTTTTTGTGTGTCAGCCACCAAGCCATCACAAGCCAAGACATTGCAAAAGGCATAGGAGATGGCAAGATAAAAGTTTGGAATTACACTAAAGGTTTCCTCTTGATATTAAGTCTAGTTGAATCCCACTCTGGGGGGTGGTGCTCATCTCCATTTCTCAGCTGAAGAGCCGGCACTGTCCGTAGATGCTTCCTAGGTCATGTGGCCGGCATGACTGCATGGTGCACCATTGCCTTCCTACTGAAGCGGTACCTATTGATCTACTCATATTTGCATGTTTTCAAACTGCTAGGTGGGCAGAAGCTGGGGCTAACAAGGGAGCTCACTCAATCCTGTGGATTCAAACCATCGACCTTCCAGTCAGCAAGTTTTGCTGACACTACTTAGGAAAAATGTGGTTTCTTGGCTTCAATTTCCTTATTGCATTCTAGATTTCATATCTTTAGAATGATAGTTTGGTAGAAAGATCTGTCTTTCAATAAAGCATTCTTATTTAGTCGTAGATGGTATCAGGTTATGAATGGAAAGATATCCAAAAATATGTTAACTGACTGGATCAGGCCTGCCAACATTGAATAACACAGATCTGATTTTTAAAAATCATTTTTGAAACATGTTTGAGTATACGTTCTGTCCATAAACTGGCCCCACTTATAACTAAATGGGTTTTATTGAAAGATAAATATACCTCATCGAGGATATTTTTTGTTACGATTTGTGAAGTATTAGGTACAAAATAATTCAAAAGCTTTTTAAAAGTACTGTTTTCTGTTCATTTCGTGAGTAGAGAAATGCCCTTTTCTGCACAGAAAGCTTGCCAACGAATGGCAACAGGCCTAAGACCACTTAGTTCGATACATGACTTAATGGAGATTTCAGTCTGAATTTACCAAGATGTTCATTACTATCTCAGGACAGTGGTTTCTCTTTGCTTACTGGGTTTATCAAGCTGAAGATCAAATTAGCCCACAAATTCAATAGAGAAAAGAAGAAATGCAGTGACATTATGCATTATTAAAGTCAAAATCCAGCTAAACTCCATATTTTAAAAGCTTGTGGTTTTCGGTCTGGAATAGGGGGCAAACTTCTCTTGAAATCACTGTACTGAACTTCAGTTGGATCTTTCCCCGGGTATTGAAAACAATGTTGAAAAATGTGAGATTTACAGTTCTGACAAGTCTAACAAGGGATTTAAATTATTATTAACTCACAAACAAAGGCACTGCAGTGCATTAAAAGATGATTAAGGTTCCGAAAGTAAGCAAAAGCAGCACAGAAACCCACCATTGTGAAGACAAAGCAACATATGTCCTCCTCCGATTTGTGGGCATGAAGGACATAGTTAAAAGGAGACCTCACCGTGTGCTGGAGTTGCCTGACATATGGCAAGTTTCTCCCAAACTGTGAGATTTCCTACTTTAACTGTCTTTCATAATTCTAACGTTTTCTCTTTTTTTATGATGCAGCATTTAAGTAGAAAGCACTCTTGTCATTCTCTGTGATGTGAGACATTGCCCAAAGAATATACAAACTCGCAAAGATATGGCAGAGTGTGGAGCAAAGGAAAAAGTATAGGACTGTTACCAAGGTTAAACAAGTTTGGTTTAGCCTTGGGACTCAATGGAAGATTGTGTAGGAACCTTGCATATTCTACATTGAATTCCATCAAGGAGGAAAATGTGATAGAAGTTAATAAGCAACTGCCATGGCTTGGCCTTGGATGGAGAGAAAAGAGGCTGGCACAACTCAACCATGCCAAGGGCTAGAACAAGATGAAAGGCCCTCTCTCCATCCCAACTTCCACTGCCCTGGACTTACAGAGAAGGAGGAGGAGGAGGAGGAGGAGGAGGAGGAGGAGGAGGAGGAGGAGGAGGAGGAGGAGGAGGAGGAAGCAAACGTCCATCATATCTAGACCAGGACACAGATGAAAGTCCCTTTCTCCAACCCAACTGCCACTGACCTGCCCTGAGAGAGAGAGAGAGAGAGAGAGAGAGAGAGATGAGGAAGAAGAAGAAGAAGAAGAAGAAGAAGAAGAGGAGGAGGAGGAGGAAGAAGAAGAAGAAGAAGAAGAAGAGGAGGAGGAGGAGGAGGAGGAGGAGGAGGAGGAGGAGAAGGAAAAGGAGACTATGAAGAAAGAACATCTCTATAAAGGTCCAGAAGCAGATGAAGGGTTCTCCTCCCATCTCAACTGCCACAGTCCTGGTCTCAGAAAAAGAGGAGAAGAGGCAGCTCCTGCTGGATTTCATCTCCTCTCTCACTGCCATACCCTTTTCCTTTTGTGCTCTTTTTTCTTGTTCTTTTTCTTGTAAAGCACCATGTACAGTGACAGTGCCAAATTCTTAAATGATGATGGTGGTGATGATGATGACACATCTTGAAGCATACACTCTTTTATGGAACACAATCCACTTCAGGGAATTCATGAATCATTATCCTGTATTACAGTCTGCATGTGAACATGTGTAAACATGCTTCAAACCCACGACAATTTGTCACCATCTTACTACTCTGTACCCACTGATCCCATCTGACTTTGGAAGTTAAGGAGGGTCAGGACTATTAGAGCACATGGATGGGAGAACAGCTGACATCACCAATGGTCTCATGGGAGGGATCATGCCTAAGGTCCCCAAGACCTGATGTTGCCAACCAGCACTGGTAATACAAGGCTGGATTGAAACATTGATCAAGGACAATTTCCAACATTCCTAGGTTGAAGTCTTCTGCTGGCCAGGGCAAAGGTAACTGGATTTGATGAGCAAATTGTGGGATTGTCAGGTATTTTTGTCCAGTTATGGTTTTTGTTATACATGGGGATGAGCTGTAACATTGATCTCCTGAATAGCACAACCCTGGGTATCTACAGTTTTCCCCATTTCCACTTGGCAAACCTATAGCTACCACAGCATTGGAGAGGCCTGACTGAGGGATCTCTCTGAAGTTCTCCTTCAGATCCTTGATTGGGCTCCAGAGACATTTCTTTTTCCATCTCGTTGGATTAGACTTGCAAGTTTTCACAGTGACCTTGTGCTACTGGAACTGAAAGAGCCAAGATTAACATCAAACTATAAAACTTTTAGTACAGAGCGTGTGCTCCCTCCCTTCTCTCTCGTCCTTTCCCTCTCTTCTGCCCAGGCATAATCGGTACTTTAATCATCTCCATCGTCCTAAAAGAAAAAGAGGGAGTGAGAGAGCAAAGTTCGGCTTGAGTGGAGATTTTTCAAAAACAGGGAAAAGTGTTAACCTAATGACGCTGGCTTTGAACACGACGGTATTAGCTCAGATCGTTGCTGGATTAGGCGGTGTGATTGTAGCATTATCCTTGCAAAATTGGACAACCGGGGACATGGGGAACACCCCTGGAGAAATTTCATTTGTTCTACCCAAGCCTTTTTATGGACTTAAATAGTCTTCTTCGGCTGTTCTTCTGAAGAAGGAACTTCCAAATACTCAAATCTTTTTTCTTTAGGCAAAAGACCAGGATTGATGATAATTGTGTTTAATCCAGGGAAAATGTCTGCTTCTAGGTCCCTCTTGGGGCCAGAGCCTATCAAAAATGTTAAAGAGGAGAGAGAGAAGAAAGGGAAAGAGAGGAAAAAGAAGGGAGGGAGAGAAAGAAAGTTCACCTCTTATTTTGAAAAAAGTCAAGGTGGATCTGTTCCATGTTTGTCTAGTTCCAGTAATATAGCTACATAAGAAGAATGTGAACACCTTCCCCCCCCCCCCAATGAAATTTTCCTTCATTCCCCATATTTCTAGAATTGCAGAGAGCGAGAAACTGAAAATATCTACAACTATTGGCTGAGTTTGCATTCCACTGTTAGCTTTGCCTATCCCATTTCTTTGGATGCCTAAATTGTGTTTCTGAATCCTTTACAATGCTAAAGGAAATGTTCATTTGGAGGCCTAAGAATTCTTACTAGAAGATGATTACCTAGTTTTGCTTGTCCACAGCTGACTTCTCTGCGCAGCAGTAACATAGATTAAAAATTTAGGAGTTACATTTTCTCATGATCTGTCCGAAATACAACAGTCTCAGCTTAGTCACTTTAGCTTCTAGGGCAGTGTTTCTCATGGGAGTTCTGTGTGCCAAGTTTGGTTCAATTCCATCATTGGTGGAGTTCAGAAGGCTCTTTGGTTGTAGGTTAACTATAAATCTCAGCAAGTACAACTCCCAAATGACAAAATCAATCCCCTCTAAACCCACCAGTATTCAAATTAAGGTGTATCTGGTATTTGTGCCAAATTTGATCCAGTGAATGAAAATACAACTTGCATATCAGATATTTACATTACAATTCATAACAGTAGCAAAAATGCAGTTATGATGTAGCAACAAAAAGAATTTTATGGTTGGGGGTCACCACAACATGAGGAACTGTATTAAGGGGTCGCAGCATCATGAAGGTTGAGAATCACTGTTTTAGGGTCAGTTGATTTGCTCTAGAATTCATTTACGTTTTCAGTAGCACATGAATTCTCCTCCAGCATCACATTTCACAAAGTCAGCTCTCAGTAAGGGCTGGACTTCAGTCAGGTCTTCGACAAGGTCCCCCATGACCTTCTGGCACGGAAATTAGTCCAATGTGGGCTAGGCAAAACTACGGAGAGGTGGATCTGTAATTGGTTAAATGGACAAACCCAGAGGGTGCTCACCAATGCTTCCCCTTCATCCTGGAAAGAAGTGACGAGCGGAGTACCGCAGGGTTCCGTCCTGGGCCCGGTCCTGTTCAATATCTTTATTAACGACTTAGATGAAGGGTTAGAAGGCATGATCATTAAGTTTGGAGATGACACCAAATTGGGAGGGATAGCCAATAGTCCAGAAGATAGGAGGAGAATTAAAAACGATCTTAACAGATTAGTGAGATGGGCCAAAACTAACAAAATGAAGTTCAACAGGGACAAATGCAAGATATTCCACTTAGTCAGAAAAAATGAAATGCAAAGATACAGAATGGGGGACGCATGGCTGGAGAGCAGCATGTGTGAAAAAGATATTGGAGTCCTTGTGGGGAGGACGGTGAATGTCATGCGGCAGCAAAAAAGCCAATGGGATTTTGGCCTGCATCAATAGTAGTATAGTGTCTAGATCCAGGGAAGTCATGCTACCCCTCCATTCTGCCTTGGTTAGACCACACCTGGAATATTGTGTTCGATTCTGGGCACCACAATTGAAGAGAGATATTGACAATCTGGAATGTGTCCAGAGGAAGGTGACTGAAATGATCAAAGGTCTGGAAAACAAGCCCTATGAGGAGTGGCTTAAAGAGTTGGGCATGTTTAGCCTGAAGAAGAGAGGCTGAGAGGAGACATGATAGCCATGTATAAATACGTGAGAGGAAGTCATAGGGAGGAGGGAGCAAACTTGTTTTCTGCTGCCCTGGAAATTGGATGCGGAACTATGGCTTCAAACTACAAGAGAGGAGATTCCATCTGAACATGAGGAAGAACTTTCTGACTGTGAGAGCCGTTCAGCGGTGGAACTCTCTGCCCTGGAGTGTGGTGGAGGCTCCTTCTTTGGAAGCTTTTAAACAGAGGCTGGATGGCCATCTGTCAGGGGTGATTTGAATGCAATATTCCTGCTTCTTGGCAGAGGGTTGGACTGGATGGCCCATGAGGTCTCTTACAACTCTATGATTCTATGATTCCACCAGTTGTCTTCACTGTCCAACTTTCTTAACCATATACTCAAATTGGAAATGCAGTGTCATAGGCAATGTGAGCTTTGGTACGCATTGTTATAGTTGGCCTTCCACATTTTGAGGATTTGACTATTTACTGGTTTAATTAAAACGTTTTGTAAGAACTAAAGTCAACGAAAAACCTGGATGTTCCGGTGCGCTTTTGACTAAGCAGATCACCAGTAACTTCCTTGTCCCTACTTGACATGCCACATTTTATACCTGTAAAAATGTATTGCACTCATTGAATCTGTACCTCAGCTATTTTTTTTTCTTTTAGCCGTATTGTTTTTATATTGCTTTCAATTTTGTTGTTATTTGTGTTATCTGATGTTTTAATTGGTTAAAGTCTTTTACATGTGTGTTTTAACTGTAATGTTGGGCATGTCCCTTGTAAACTACCCCGAGTCTCCTAGGGGAGATGGTTGGCGGGGTATAAAGATAAAGTTATTATTATTATTATTATTATTATTATTATTATTATTATTGTTGGGTTGTTGTAGGGTTTTTCGGGCTCTATGGCCATGGTCTAGAGGCATTCTCTCCTGATGTTTCGGCTGCATCTTTGGCAAGCATCCTCAGAGGTAGTGAGGTATTATTATTATTATTATTATTATTATTATTATTAAGAATCTCTTGGTCTCCCAGTGTGATGCTGTGGTCATCTTCCATTGGTCACAGAGGAGGACCTAGAGATGTCTAGAAAAAACACTGGACATCTTCCAAAAGAGCTTCGTCAGGCCCTACTCTAGCAGTTTTCAGAAGGAACCTAAAAACTTGGCTGTTCCGATGTGCCTTCGCAGATTAGGAATCCCCATCCCAAGTCCTAGAAGCACTTTAGCACAACCAATGTTGCTGCACACCACACTTTTAATCCTACGTTCCTCCTGCCATCTCAGCACTTTTAACCCTGTACCCCATTGCGCCGGCCGAACCAGTTTTAATAGTGTCTTGATGTATTGATGTATTGTCATTGTTGTTATTTTGCTTAATTGTTTTGATTTGCTTTGTTTATTGTTGTGTTATGTTTTCTATTGTATTGTGTTTTGAGGTTTCGGCCCGTGTAAGCCGCATCGAGTCCTTCGGGAGATGCTAGCGGGGTACAAATAAAGTTAATAATAATAATAATAATAATAACAAAGTAAACATGTTGTCAGATCTATAAGTTTGTGCTCTTACAAAGTTCAGCAGGAGTTGTTGCCACCTCTTTGAAAGCCAAAACATCCTTTTGAAAACTTTGCAAATGCTGCACCTTAACTTATGCTCAATATTTTGACAGAAAAGGGGGATACATCTTATTTCCCTATGCAGTTTCTCCTCCCATCCAAGGAAATCATCCCTCCATCACATATTGCTATTTGCTCCATGGCGAATCACCCCACAGCGCCTATTAACCTTTTTGAAAACCAGCAGGAGACCCAATTGCTTCCCTTGCTTGCATTGCACGTCATTTGGCCTGGAGTGTCTATTTCCACAAAATTTCAGCCAGCGTAAACGCTTTCCCTTTCCTTCCACCAACAAACTCTCCCCACTCCACCATCCCTCAGTCATCCACCTTTAACTTTTTTCTACAGCTAGAAATATAATGTTTCAAAGATCTCAATAATAATGAACCCTTTTAATAAAATCAGACATAAGTTATGCTGCAGCCGTCAATTATAATGGATTTTAAAGGTTTTGATCTAGAACTTGGGTGGCATTGCATTTAGACTAATAACCGTAACTATGATTTATGTGTTTGTAACTGAAATGGCTTCTGAGCTTCGATATATGTCCAAAGTAAAATTTATAGTCTGCTACAGAATGTATAAATAATGAACAGCCATATGTCATATTGCATTTAAACAATTTGACTTTTTCCCCAGCCAGGGTAAAAGTAAAATGAATTTTTTGAGGAAAAAAAATTAAGTTCATTGGGGAGCCTTGTGTTCTTTAACGCCTTATATAAAAATGGCACAGAGACGGAACGGAATGAAATTATTATTTTTCTTCTCCATAGTAAAAGAGGAATGATTAAAGGAAGAATAAACTCATGCAAAAATGGTAATAATCCTACAACAGTAACACTGTTCAAAAAGGACAAATGGGTGATAGATTATATTTAAGGACAAAATTGCAACCAGGATGAAAGTGAACAATGATTGGCGCAGTTTCACGGCTATTGTTTAGCTATTTTATTCCTGGAGCCAGTAACTTGGCAGTAAGCACTGCACAATAGGTACGATTCCATGTAAAATATTTTTCTTGTAGTCTTAGATGTAAAGTGAACACTGTGAATGAATGAACTACCATATATACTCAGGTATACCTCTATATCAAACCATCTACACCAGTGGTTATCAACTTGTGGGTCCCCAGGTGCTTTGGCCTACAACTCCCAGAAATCCCAGCCAGTTTATTAACTGTTAGGATTTCTGGGAGTTGAACGCCAAAACATCTGGGGACCCACAGATTGGAAACCACTGATCTACACTCTGTAGCAGAGAGTTCCACTTCTGAACAGCTCTCACAGTTAGGAAGTTCTTCCTAATATTCAGACAGAATCTCCTTTCCTGTAGTTTGAAGCCATTGTTCCATATCCAGGGCAGCAGAACACGCACTTTAATACTTGAACTGCCATAGCTCAATGATATAGAATATTGGGAGTTGCAGTTTGGTGAGGCACCACAATTCTTTGGTACTGAATGCAAAAGCCCTTGAAAAGTTACAACTCCCATGATTCCGTAACATCGAGCCATGGCATCTCTTCTCCCTTCGAATGTGAAGTTTGTTTATTACAATAGTTAGATAGTTCGTTAGATAGATATAAATATCCTAGCAAAGATGTTTTGCATTGCTATGATTTTTAGCAATGCACCAAACCCAGCCTTCTCAATTAAACAAACCTTTCCCCTCAGCATATCCTAGGGTGATAACTATATTTTTATTCTTGCTGGTGGCAATGGTGGTACAGTTTAAGGAGTCAAGAAATAGTGCATATTTTCCTTCCCAGAATCACAGTGCTAATATTATTCTAATTTGACATTTCCTTCCTACTTGTGGATTTATTACTTCAAATAGTAAGTGCCAACCCTAAATGCTTATACTATTCTAAGAATAAAGAAGTCAAAAGTTTTGGATAACTTTTGCCATTAATGCAGAAACCAAAGGTGTTTACTTTCAGGACAAGATCAGGAAAACAATCAGACAAGCTATCTATGAAATGACATTGGATTATTCAAGCCACAAGAAGAAATTAGTAAATTAGATGAATGATCCTTTCCTTCCAAGAAAGCTGGCCCTTTTTAAGTTGGCTCCAGTTATAGGCATATTGACATCCTACCAAACAAGGCTCATAGCCCTATAGTCATAGAAACATAGAATCATAGGATCATTGAATCCTAGAGTTGGAAGAGACCTCATGGGCCACCCAGTCCAACCCCCTGCCAAGAAGCAGGAAAATCACATTCAAAGAGCCCCAGACAGATGACCATCCAGCCTCTGTTTAAAAGCCTCCAAAGGAGGAGCCTCCACCACACCCTGGGGCAGAGAGTTCCACTGCTGAACAGCTCTCATAGTTAGGAAGTTCTTCATAATATTCAGGTGGAATCTCCTTTCCTGCTATTGAAGCCATTGTTCCATTGCATCCTAGTCTCCAGTGCAGCAGAAAACAAGCCTCCTCTCTATGACTTCCCCTCACATCTTAATACATGGCTATCATGCCTCCTCTCAGCTTTCTCTTCTGCAGGCTAAACATGCCCACCTATTTCAGCCACTCCTCATAGGGTTTGTTCTCCAGACCCTTGATTATTTTAATTTCCTTCTCTGATCACATTCCAGCTTGTCAACATCTCCCTTAAATTGCGGTACTCAGAACTGGACACGAATTCAGGTGTGGTCTGACCAAGGCAGAATAGAGGGGTAGCTTGACTTCCCTGGATCTAGATACTATACTCCTATTGATGCAGGCTAAAATCCCATTGGCTTTTTAAGCTACTGCATGACATTGTTGGCTCATGTTCAACTTCCTGGCCATGAGGACTCAGATCTTTTTCATACGTACTTCTGTTGAGCCAGACATCTCTCATTCCGTATCCTTGCATTTCATTTTTTTCTGCCTAAGTAGAGTATCTTGCATTTGTCCTTTCTAGCTTGCATGGAATAATTCAACTTGCAAAATTTCATAGATGAAAATTGGATCGTGTGCAGTCAAGCAACAGTAAAATCTGGCCAAGATGCTAAAAGTTAGGGATTTGAACACTTGTCAGTTGGCCAAACCCCTATGCCATGCACTCTTATGTGTAATACTTGTTGTTGTTGTTTATTCATCCAGTTGTTTCCAACCCTTCATGACCTCCATATATACCTGCTTAAATCACTGTTATGTCTGGGTCTTCCTCCCTTCCTCCCAACCCTATCCTGCCCTGCCCTTTCTCTTGGTGTTTTTCCTCCAAGAAAGATCAGTTACTTGTCTGCTTGACAGGGTGTCCTTTATGCCGAGAGATAAAAGCATCCTCAACCTGGGAGTTTATAATATGGTTGGTTGGCTCCCAAGAAAGTCTACTAAATAGCTTTCCACTCCTCAAAACAACATTACAATGCCGGGAGATGAATGGAAGGGGCTGCACGACACTGAAAGAAGGGAAGTAAGCTGAATGCTTCGATTATCTTTCCTTTCAAAAGGGGTGGGAAAGAGGGGAGGAGAAACAGGGTCAAACTACAAACCAGACAACGCTGACACACCAAAAGGAATCTAACAACCGTGGTGTATTGATCCTCCCTTGAAGACAGAAGCCAGAAAGCTGTGAACAATCTGCATAGATTACAAAAAGGAAGCAATTACAAGCCACTCTCTTGGATGAAACTATCTCCACATCCTCATTAAGGTTGTTCTGGGGTACCTGTCTGATCTTTCTTTGTCTAAAGTGATGAAAGCCATCAACATCAACAAATGCAGATCACTGAGTCAAATTCAATAAATTCAAGTCATCCAGTCCTGCTGTTGGGACCCATCTCTTCACATTGCTGGACTCTGAGGGCTCCGACACACAAGAATTGGATTGTGAGTCACTTCCCACTCCAAAGGACTTCCTCTCTTAATCTGACAAACAGGTGGCTGAGGTATATCAAGGTATATCAAGTCATTTGTGGGTTTTGACAAATGCACAACCTTTGACTCCAGTTTAAATGCAATGTCAGAAGAGGTAACTAAGGCATTTGTTGGTCCGATCTTGTGGGATTCTTTCCGGCTTGTTCGTCCTGATGACGTGGATGGGATACTTGGAGCTGTGAGGGCGACCACATCAGATCTGGATCCTTGCCTTCCCTGGCTAATCAAAGCAGCTGGAGGTGGGTTATCAAATTGGCTTGTGCCGATTATCAATGCATCATTGGCTCAAGGGAAATTTCCATCTGGTCTGAAGCAGGCAGTGGTGAGACCAATCCTGAAGAAAACCTCCCTTGACCCTACGGCTCTGAATAACTGCAGGCCAATCTCTAACCTTCCCTTTTTGGGCAAGGTTCTGGAGCAGGTGGTCACCTCGCAGCTCCGGGGATTCCTAGAGGACACTGATTTTCTAGATCAGTCACAGTCTGGGTTTAGGCCTGGTCACGGTACCGAGATGGCTTTGGTCGCCTTGGTGGATGACCTCCACAGGGAGCTGGACTGGGGGAGTGTGACCCTGTTGGTTCTCTTGGACATCTCAGCGGCTTTAGATACCATCGACCATGGTATCCTTCTGGGCCGGCTCTCCGGGATGGGTCTTGGGGGCACAACTCTGTTGTGGCTCTGGTCCTTCCTTGAGGGTCATTCCCAGATGGTGAAGCTGGGGGACACCTGCTCGGACCCCTGACCTTTTACCTGTGGGGTCCCACAAGGTTCCATTCTGTCCCCCATGCTTTTTAATATCTACATGAAACTGCTGGGAGAGGTCATCCAGAGTGTTGGGGTTCGGTGCCATCTCTATGTGGATGATGCCCAACTCTACTACTCCTTTCCACCTAATTCCAAGGAAGCCCCTTGGGTGCTGGGCGAGTGCCTGACCGCTGTGACGGTCTGGATGAGGATGAATAAGCTGAGGATCAATCCCGACAAGACAGAGGTCCTCCTGGTCAATCGTAGGCCAGATCAGGGTATAGGGTGGCAACCTGTGCTTCATGGGGTTGGCCTCCCCCTGAAATCACAGGTCCACAGCTTGGGTGTCCTCCTGGATTCAGTGCTGACGCTTGAAGCTCAGGCATTGGCGGTGGCCGGGAGGGCCTTTGCACAATTAAAGTTCGTGCGCCAGCTGCGACCGTACCTCATGAAGTCGAATTTGGCCATGTTGGTCCACACCTTAGTTACCTCTAGATTGGACTGTTGCAATGCACTGTATGTGGGGCTGCCCTTGAAGACGGCCCAAAAATTCCAATTGGTCCAATGGATGGCAGCCAGATTATTAACTGGTGCGAATTACAGAGAGCGGTCAACCCTCCTGTTTAAGGAGCTCCTGGAAAATAAGCTGGCTGCCGTTTATTTTCCGGGCCCAATTCAAGGTACAGGTTTTGACCTACAAAGCCCTGAATGGTTTGGGACCCGCCTACCTTTGCGACCACATTTCCATTTATGAACCCACACAATCTCTTCGATCTTCCAGAGAGGCTCTTCTCTCACTCTCGCCCGCATCACAAGTGCGACTTGCGAGGATGAAAGAGAGGGCCTTCTCTGTGGTAGCCCCTTTGTTTTATTATGTTCTTGTGTTATATTGTTGTGTATTGTACTGATGGGCGTGGCCTCATGTAAGCCGCACCGAGTCCCCTTGAGGGAGATGGAGCGAGGTATAAATAAAGTATTATTATTATTATTATTATTATTATTATTATTATTATTATTTGAAATACAGAGAAGAAAGGAGAAGAAATATCATTGGAACCAGACACACACTAATCATTCACCTAGTGTCCAAAAGCAGTCATCTATAAATCTCCTGGAAGCTGCTCAGAACCTTCCTTGTTCACAACTATCCAACCTCTTTGGCTGGCTGAATTCTTAGTGTTCAGGTGGTTTATTTGAGATCCATGCCCTGGCTATATTTAATAACTCCTAGGACAGTGACAGGTGGGTACATTGCCCATCACACAATGTTGCAGGACTTCCAGCAGAGGACCCACCCTCAACCAGAGTGGAAGACTCCTTGAAAGCTTCCCTCCAAACATGGGAGCCTGTCTGTGTTCTGCTAGTCAGCATGGCTCTATGCTGCTTTGACGATGCTTGGGGGAAATGTGGCTGCAATGAAGTACTGTGTGGGTTGACAGAGTCATCCCTCATCTCTGCCATTTTGCCACAGAGGTTGGTGAAAGGGCATGTTGTGGAGTCCCCCATGTGATGAAGACCCTTGTCTCATCCCTTTTTTTTACTCTGATTATCATTGTTATTGAAAAATCAACCCTCCTTCGCTACTAATAGCTATAAATTTATAACATATTTTTAGAGTCATCCAGCCCCAAACATTCCTGGGAGAATTGACCTGATCAACTCTCTTTTGGTGATTCTGAGGAAACCCTTGGAGACAAGATTAGGCTATAATTCTTTAACAAGACAGACCCTGCCCTGTCTTTCTAGGTGGCCATTTCCTTTCTTCCTAACTTCTTCACTGTTGCAAAACTTTGCATAATGGAACTTCCAGCTCCAATATGTTACTATTCTGTTTCTACAACTGAACCCCTGCTGTACAGCAGACCAGCACAAGATCAGTTAGATCCAAGGTTATCAAATATCATATATGATATAATGCTTATGTGGCAATCTTGTGAGACAACACAGATTCTTCCAGTGGACTCACTACTGAGAGGCTGAGGTCACCAAGGTCTTTGTTTACCCACTTGATGGACTTTCTAGTTTCCCCAGTCTCACCTTTTGAATAGAGATTATTCCAAGCTTTCAAAGACCATTAGTGCTAAATACCCATTCTTTCCAGTCTGGACAATGGGGCCCACACTCTCAGAGGCGGCACAGAAACAAAACCCCGCCAATCTCATCTGTTCTCTATTCCTCTCTGCCCCAGTCTGTGATGTTAGAAGATAGTCTCAGCCAATGAGAAGGTGGATCCTAGGAGGCATGTCTCCTGACTCTATTATATATCTCCTTGAGATCTTTGAATACAGGGAGGGCTATATGTATTTCACTTATTTAGTCAATAGATTTTGTTTTTCATCAGTATCACTTCTCACAATCTGCAGCACAGAAAATGTGTAGCTTTCTCTTTCATTTCCTGGGTGTTTGTGCATTTGCCCTTTAATGGAGCCAATGCAAATCTGGAACATGTTTGATTCCTAAAGATCATTAACTGCGTTGAATAGAGGAGAAATAGGAATTGCCTAGTTTGCCTCCAGGCCCTGAACTGAATTGCAAATTCTTTGGCTGTTGCTTTTGTTCTTGATGAACCGTGTCTCTCTTTTTTACTCATCCCTTCAACTATAGAAGAAATCTTTGGAAATTGCAGTTTGCTTTTCCCCTCTCACCTAATGAATGTGTGAATAGTTTAAAGGGGGATGGGGACTAGTGGTATAAATATGATTACTTTCTATGATAGTTTACACCCATTATTGTATGCCAGGATCTGACAGAGTAATAGTTAACACCATTAAAAATGGTTTTGTTAGAGAAAAAGTATAATTGACTTTGCCATATGTCTCTTTCCTCTGTGGTGTTAGCTACAGAGAGATGCACAATCACCATTCCTAGAGAAACTAATTATCCTTTGTCAGTGAAGTCCTCAATAATTGATCTCTTGGCAGCTGGTAGTAATTCCCAATGCCAACACATACACACCCCACAAAACATGTTCAGATAGATGTTTAACCACTACGGTAGTGGAGAAATATAAAGTGATACTAGGTCAAGTTGATGAAGGTTGGTTTTGTGCATTGAGTAGTGGGACAGGTTCCGAGGGCTCTGGGCTGAGATGGTCACAATCCATGCTGAAGGACATACTCCAAAGCCTATAGGTTGGGAGGGTCCTGTGGGTTAAATTAAGTGGCAGTTTCTAAGGGCTCTGGGTTGAGATGGATATGTGGGTTGAGTTGAAGGATGGATTCCAAGGGCTATGGGTTGAGAGGATTCTGTTGGTTTCTGACTGATTGGGATGGTTCCAAGGTGGAATGGCCCTTGGGTTGGATTAAATAACAGATTCAAAAAGCTATGGGTTGAGATTAGATTGTGGGTTGAATAGAGGAACAGGTTGTGAGGGCTATAGGTTGATATGGACCAATTATGAACAGGTTGCAGGTTGATAGAGGGCCAGTAGAAGCACAGATTGTAACCTCTATGAGCAAGAGGGTAGGGTGGAGGGAACAAGATATTTAGATTCACATAGGGAGATGTTATCACCAACATCAATAAGCCAATTCCTTATTTCAATTATTCTTTTCTTTTTGAATGGTGGAAGATTTTAATTTGAATGTGAAAGAAAGAACATTCCAAGAACTCAAATTTGAATGTACTTCTAAATTCAGTCCTATCAGGCTCATTTAATGTCTTCCTTTGGACAGCAATAAAGGGTTCTCTCTAAACCTTGCTCTAAGGCCTTGATCTTTACAAATTTCTACAAATATGCTAAAAATATTAATCAGATAATAAAGGAACTTCCAACTGAATTTTGCCCTTGGCATGTTTCTGTGCAGTAGCCCCCATCCTAGGAAGATAATTGCCTTTCCCCAATGCAGCCTATTTGACAAGTATCACATCATGCAACAGGAGCTACAGAGATACAGTGATTATGGCTATATATAGTTATGTGTTTTTTCACTGAAAAGTCTACGCCTTATTGACTTGTATCTGGAAAAGACTATGGTCCCATCTACACTGCCAAATAATCCAGTTTCTAAATCCAAATTATCTACTTTGAACAAGATTCTATGACAGTGTACTCATTTAATCCAGTGTAATGCAGATAATGTGGATTCAGAAACTGGATTATATGGCAGTGTAGATCTAGCCTATGCCACGTGTTTACAAAATTCTGCAGCCATAAGGGGAAGTATAAGGAAAGGCCCACTATAATATTGTGTAAGGTGAGTTCATATAAAAATCAAACTCAACAATGTGTTGAGTCTCCCATATCTGGAATTCTGAAATCTGAAGTGCTTCTATGTCTTAAATTTTAGATAGGGATACTCAACATGGCTTCAGGACAGGATATATTGCTGTCCTGAAGCCATGAATGGGGACCACATTTCTGGTTCCCAGATAGAGAGACTAGTGCAAAGTATTCACAGTAGTCCAATGTTAGTCTGCAGAGTCATAGTCCAACACACAAACCACTACATTACACTGTTTATAACTGTTCTTAATTAATGTTGTTAAGTGGATTTTTGATTAATATTTTTTTTGGTCGTGTCAGGAGCGACTTGGTGTGAGAGAATTGGCCGTCTGCAAGGATGTTGCCCAGGGGACGCCCGGATGTTTTGATGTTTTTACCATGCTTGTGGGAGGCTTCTCTCATGTCTCCGCATGAGGAGCTGGAGCTGATAGAGGGAGCTCATTCACGCTCTCCCCGGATTTGAACCTGTGACCTGTCCTGCCGGCACAGGGGTTTAACCCACTGCACCACCGGGGGCTCCATATTTTAATTTAATATTACAAATTGTTTTACTATATTGTTTCAATGTGCTGTTTTAACCTGCAAGCCACTTTGGATCCCATATGGGGCAAATGTGGGTTTTTTTTAAAAAAAAAATTTATCATGCCAGAAGCAAATTAAAGGTACAGTTGTAATGTATTTAAAAAAGAACACAAACGAAGTTTTAAACTTGGTTGTTGTTCATTCGTTCAGTCGTCTCCGACTCTTCGTGACCTCATGGACAGCCCACGCCAGAGCTCCCTGTCGGCCGTCACCACCCCCAGCTCCTTCAAGGTCAGTCCAGTCACTTCAAGGATGCCATCCATCCATCTTGTCCTTGGTCGGCCCCTCTTCCTTTTGCCTTCCACTTTCCCCAGCATAATTGTCTTCTCTAGGCTTTCCTGTCTCCTCATGATGTGGCCAAAGTACTTCAACTTTGTCTCTAGTATCCTTCCCTCCAGTGAGCAGTCGGGCTTTATTTCCTGGAGGATGGACTGGTTGGATCTTCTCGCAGTCCAAGGCACTCTCAGAACTTTCCTCCAACACCACAGCTCAAAAGCATCGATCTTCCTTCGCTCAGCCTTCCCTAAGGTCCAGCTCTCACATCCGTAGGTTACTACAGGGTATACCATGGCTTTGACTAGGCAATGGATCTTTGTTGCCAGTCTGATGTCTCTACTCTTTACTATTTTATCGAGATTGGACATTGCTCTCCTCCCAAGAAGTAAGCGTCTTCTGATTTCCTGGCTACAGTCTGCATCTGTAGTAATCTTTGCACCTAGAAATACAAAGTCTGTCACGGCCTCCACGGTTTCTCCCTCTATTTTCCAGTTGTCAATCATTCTTGGTGCCATAATCTTGGTTTTTTTGACGTTTAGCTGCAACCCGGCTTTTGCGCTTTCTTCTTTCGCCTTGATTAGAAGGCTCCTCAGCTCCTCCTTGCTTTCGGCCATCAGAGTGGTGTCATCTGCATATCTGAGGTTGTTAATGTTTCTTCCAGCAATTTTCACCCCAGCTTTGCATTCCTCAAGCCCCGCACATCGCATGATGTGTTCTGCATACAAGTTAAAAAGGTTGGGTGAGAGGATGCAGCCTTGCCATACGCCTTTCCCAATCTTGAACCAGTCTGTTGTTCCGTGGTCAGTTCTGACTGTTGCTACTTGGTCCTTGTACAGATTCCTCAGGAGAGAGACAAGGTGGCTTGGGATGCCCATCCCACCAAGAACTTGCCACAGTTTATTATGATCCACACAGTCAAAGGCTTTAGAATAGTCAATGAAGCAGAAGTAGATGTTTTTCTGAAACTCCCTGCCTTTCTCCATTATCCAGCGGATATTGGCAATTTGGTCTCTCGTTCCTCTACCTTTTCTAAACCCAGCTTGAACATCTGGCAACTCTCGCTCCATGTATTGCTGGAGTCTTCCTTGCAGGATCTTGAGCATTACCTTACTGAAATGAGAAATAAGGGCCACTGTACGGAAGTTTGAGCAGTCTTTCGCATTTCCCTTTTTTGGTATGGGGATATAAGTTGACTTTTTCCAGTCTGATGGCCATTCTTGTGTTTTCCATATTTGCTGGCAAATGGCATGCATCACCTTGACAGCATCATCTTTTAAGATTTTAAACAGTTCAGCTGGGATCCCGTCGTCTCCTGCTGCCTTGTTGTTAGCAATGCTTCTTAAGGCCCATTCAACCTCACTCCTCAGGATGTCTGGTTCTAATTCATTCACCACACCGTCAAAACTATCCTCAATATTATTATCCTTCCTATACAGATCTTCTGTATAGTCTCGCCACCTTCTCTTAATCTCTTCAGCTTCTGTTAGGTCCCTGCCATCTTTGTTTCTTATCATACCAATTTTTGCCTGAAATTTACCTCCAATGTTTCTAATTTTCTGGAAGAGGTCTCTTGTCCTTCCTATTCTGTTGTCTTCTTCCACTTCCATGCATTGCTTATTTAAAAATAGTTCCTTATCTCTTCTGGCTAACCTCTGGAATTGCGCATTTAACTGGGCATATCTCCCCTTATCACTCTTTCCTTTTGCTTTCCTCCTTTCTTGGGCTACTTCCAGTGTCTCAGCAGACAACCATTTTGCCTTCTTGGTTTTCTTTTTCTTTGGGACGTACTTTGTTGCCGCCTCCTGAACAATGTCTCGGACTTCTGTCCATAGTTCTTCTGGGACTCTGTTTACTAAATCTAGTCCTTCAAATCTGTTCTTCACTTCCACTGTATATTCGCTAGGAATGTTAGTGAGATCATATCTAACTGGTCTGTGTATTTTCCCTGATCTCTTTAGTTTTATTCTAAATTGGGCAATAAGAAGTTCGTGATCTGAGCTACAGTCAGCCCCAGGTCTTGTTTTCACCGACTGGATGGACGTCCGCCATCTTTGGCTGCAAAGGATGTAGTCAATCTGATTTCGGTGTTGACCGTCTGGTGAGGTCCATGTGTAAAGCCGTCTTTTAGGTTGTTGGAAGAGAGTGTTCGTTATACACAGTGAGTTTTCCTGGCAAAATTCTATCAGCCTGCGTCCCGCTTCATTTTGTTCTCCCAGACCATGCTTGCCTGTGATCCCTGTTGTCATTTGACTTCTCACCTTGGCATTCCAGTCTCCTGTAATGAAAATAATGTCTCTTTTTGGTGTATTATCCAGTAGTTCCTGCAGATCCTTATAGAACTGATCTACTTCTGCTTCTTCAGCAGCTGTGGTTGGGGCGTATATTTGGATCACTGTAATGTTGAAAGGCTTTCCTTGCACTCGAATTGAGATCATTCTGTCATTTTTTGGGTTGTATCCAAGCACCGCTTTAGCGAATTTCTTATTAATTATGAAGGCTACTCCATTTCTTCGATGTTCCTCTTGTCCGCAGTAGTAGATGTGGTGGTCATCTGATGTGAAGTGGCCCATTCCAGTCCATTTCAGTTCGCTGACCCCCAGAATGTCTATCTTTAGTCTTGACATCTCACCAATAACAACATCCAATTTGCCCTGGCTCATAGATCTTACATTCCAGGTTCCTATGGTGTGTTGATCTTTAGAGCATCGGATTCGTCGTTCACCTCCAGTACCATCGGCCGCTAGCCTTCCTTTCGGCTTTGAGCTAGCTGCGTCATCACATCTGGGGCTAGTTGAACTTATCCTCTGCTCCTCCCCAGTAGCATTTTGGCCATCTTCCGACCTGGGAGTCCCATCTTCCAATGGCATACCGACATATCTCTGGTTGTACTGGTCCATTTAGTTTTCTTGGCAAGGATACTGGAGTGGTTTGCCATTGCCTTCCCCAGGGATCACGCTTGGTCTGACCTCTCTGCCACAACCGTCCTGTCTTGGGTGTCCCTTCACGGTTTCGCTCATGACATCATTGAGGTGCTCAAGCTCCAGTGCCCCGACAAGGCGGTTCCTTTGACCAGAAGCTGGTCACTTGGAGTACCTCTGGTTTGGCTGTAAGAAGGTGCTCCATTATGCATGTGTCAGGGCTCAGACCACATTGTAGTAAGTGGTGTGTGGTTTGCTCTTCTCCACACTCACATGTCGTGGACTCCACTGTGTAACCCCATTTCTTAAGGTTAGCTCTGCATCTCATGGTGCCAGAGTGCTGACTGTTCAGTGCCTTCCAAGTTGCCCAGTCTTCTGTGTGCCTCAGTCTCAGCCACAGAATGAGGTTCCATGTTTTAGCCTGCCACTTTTGGACTCTCGTTTGCTGAAGTGTTCTTGTGAGTGTCTCTGTAGATCTTAGAAAGCAGTTTCATAATTTAAGACGTTAACGTGCTGGCTGATATCCAATCAGAGGATGGGCCAGAGATGTCACTGCCTTGGTCCTTTCATTACAGGCTGCTATTTCCTGGTGGATGTCAGGTGAGGCAATATCAGCTAATCAGTAAAAACATCCTGTGATAATGCCACATCATTAAGAGCCACATTCATTGTTTTAACGTGGTGACATGTATTCCACACTGGGCATGCATACTCAGCAGCAGAGTAGCAAAGCGCAAAGGCAGATGGGATCAAAATAAAACAAAAAATAAAATAAATACAGCTAGATTTTCACCATGGTCAGATGAAAACAGCAGTCTAGGCAATAAATCAATATATGCACAGACTGCCCCCCCCCCCCAATATATACACAAACCAGACTTATTCAAGGTTTGTGCCGCACTCTACCAAAAGCCAGCCCCACACAGATAAGGAAGACATGCTTTTCTTTCAGTGCGTGTTCTCTCTCTTCCTCTCTCTCCTTTCAGCTTCTAAAGTTTAAACCACAAGTGATTTTTCAGGGAAACTTGACTTATCTCCGTTGCGGTGCTTAATATCAGATATTTTATGATGATCCGGGGGTCTTATTACCATAGCAGAGAGAAAAAGCAATTCAGAGAATTTCTAAAGGCATCAAGTTCAATGTTGTCGGGGAAGTCAAGTGCTTCTGGTTAAGCGGCTCGTAGGGGCAAGTCAGTGTGCTTTTAACCATCTCAAATTTACATTACAATCTGATTGTTCCTCCTCAGAGATCAAAATAAGAGCCTCAGACAAAAGAAAGGAAAAAACTGTTGGATTCATTATTGGAATTTAGTGGTGCCAAACTGAAATGGAATGCCTGGCCTTAAGGATAACAGCTTGTTGCATTGTGAACCTGCCTTCTGCTACCAGGCAGATGGGCTTTAGAGTCCTTTCCTGTGTAACCTATTATGTTACATACCTTTATGTACACCTAGCTATGGAACAGAGCCATTGAATTGCAACAATGCATAACTGGAGACCAGCAAGAGTGCCCAATATCTATTGGTGTCCAATAGGCTTGTGTCATCTGGGTAAACCTGAGGTCGAAACCAGAACTCCCTGCTTTCAAGCTGATCTGGTCTGCCACAGGGAGTTCTACAGTTCTCTACTGCCCGCTTGGACCAACTTCCAGGGAGCGTGGCCACAGCAGCAGCTTCAACCAAGAACCTTTCTGTTTGCCTCACTTTCTTCCCCTCTCCTAACATTGTAACAAATCCCCAATAAAGTATCAATTAATTGTAACTTTTCCTCTCTATAGTGCTACTTTGTGTCTTTTACTGCCTCTAAACTCCTTACTGTATGAACCTTTCTTCTTCTCAGCCGCAGATGGCTGCCGGCCTGCCCGGCATGCGATTTTTGTGTCCCGGGGAGGCCGAAACTGCACTCCTTTGAACGCTCCTCTGAAACCCATTGGGTCCCCGTAGCCACAAGTCAACGAATTGCTTCAAAATCAGTGCCATTCTTTTCTGGGGAGAATTCTAAGTCTAATGACCATCTCAGTTTCACTCCGCTAACCCTTCCGCCCCGGGAATAACCATTTTTGCCTCCAAAATCTTAAACTGGAGCCCAGTTGATTCCCTGAAGATACTGCCTCATTGCCACAATTTTGTGGATGCCCAGGGAGCCTGCCGATCCCGGGAAACTGTCGTGGTCACCCCATAGGATCCCCAAGATGTTGGCGGGCCACCTTGGTTCTTGGTAAGGAGGGATCTGTAGTTCTCTCTGTGATCTTGATCTCCTGCACTGGCAGTCGCCTCATAAGAACTCTATGGATTCTGGGACACCTTTTCAAATCTTTCCTGCCCCCTTGGATTTTACAACTTTTATCAATTTTTGCCAACTTTTAAAAACTTTTAGAAACTTTCTGGAACTCTTTTCCCCAAGTCCCATGGACTCCCTTTAATGACTTAGGGACTATATGATTTCATGACATTGGACTCTCTATTAACGTTGGTGGGTGGGATGGGTTTATATGAATTTCCTTTCCCCCTTTCCCCTGTGCATGCTTTATGAACCCCCTATATGCGTCTATGTATAAAAATATGGAAAACCACCTTTTTGTGACCCCAGCATAACAAACCCTTGGGAAATTCTTTCCTATTTCCTGAAATGAATTCCCCATTGACTTAAGGACTCCAACAAAGACTTATTACCTGATAACAACAATGGTATGTCTTGGGTCTTGGAGTATGACCACCCAGGAAGGCACCCCATGGTGAACCTGGTCACTTGTCAACAATGGGACATCCTGCCTTCAGGGAAGATCAGGATGTCCCATCCGCGTCACTCATTGTCTTGCACCCTCGGCTGAAACCCACGCACAGATAACATCTATTGATCCCATATCCTGAACTGAAGATTATCAAGGCTGGGCAGCTGCACCAGCCACTTTTGTATATTTCACCACTACTGGACAATACCAGGTTAGCTTGAGGAATCTCCGGATTATGGCTGGCCATCAGATAAACCATTAAGTTCCATTTAATCCACTCATTTTCCTCTCAGTTCATTGTTTTCACACCGCCTCCTCGACTCCCATTGGCTGAGACTTGCCTAAGCCGGCCTCCAGATGATGACTCCAGCCAATCAGCACGAAGCTGGCAGAGAGGTGGGGGGCGGGAAGTTTGAATCTGACAACTCTGTATTTTCTATAAAATGTACCCTTTTCTACCTTGGCAAGAGATTGTGGTTTGACATCCATACCAGCTGGGACGAAATAAAGACAACTCGGTGGCTTTTCTTCAACTTGGTGAGACTTTATTTGGGAAAAAATAGGAAAAAATCTGGGGTGCTTCACTTGTTTCACCAGGGCTCCGGACTCTCGTTGTTGGGTCTGATTGGTCTCTGCCTCCTGGCAAAGACCCCTAAATTCTTGCTCAACATCAAATCTTGACCTGTTTTGTGTCCCGGCTTTCAGTGGGGGCACTGATTCGTTTTTGGGAGCCTCCCAAAATCGGGAGGGCAGATGTCTGTTTTCTCTCTAGGGTGCTGAAAGATCAGTTTTCTATCAGTGCATTAAGGGGGGGGGGGGGTTCCAGGCTCATCTTCCCATCATTTTAGGAGAGGCACTCAGCTGCATGCAGGCACATGCTTTAAGGAGGCTTCTTATTTCTTTCTTGCTCTAGAGGGGGTGCTTGGCTACAGGCAGGCGTGTGTACTTTCTGCACCTGCCTACCACATGCACTTTCCAAGGGAAGGAGACAAGTTTACTCCAGCGGAAATGCCTGACTGCAAGCAGACGCACTTGCTTTCTGGGCCTGAATGCCACACACACTTTTCAAAGCAAGGAGGCCACTTTACTCCAGAGGAGGCACTCAGCTGCAGGTAGACACATGCACTTTCTGAACCTGCACACCACACACACACTCTTTCCAAAGCAAGGAGGCTGCTCATGAAAAGCACACGAGGAGCTGGGATTGACTCCTGCTTGGTTTTGTGTCGAGCTGTTTTTCGTACCGGGAGTGGGCTTCCCATTATATGCTCCTAAAGGTACAGGAGGCACCGAAAGAGCCGCAGGTACTGAAAGAAATGGGATACGTGCACAACCCTGGTGCCAAATGCACACCGAGATCATTGTGATGTACATAAGGAGCAATGTGGTGTATACTGAATCCAATGCACATCAATTCCATTAGACATTGACTCCATTGTGCATCTGGTACCAATCCACATTGGCACAGTCTTAGCTGTGCTACGTAGTAATGTTTCAGTAGCCATCTACTCAATATGATTGTTACATAGCTGCACAATTCCATTTTCTGTGTATGCAAGTCCTCTCATGAAGATGTAAGTCATCATGGTCAGAATGTAGCAACTGTCAAGTGGCATACGAAAGGGTCATTTGTGCTTGATAAAGATTCTCTTTAACTTGGCAGTTGATGGCTGGAGAAACTTTCCTATTAGCAACCTGCTTCTGGTGGCTGATGTGAACCCCACCTCCCTACAACCACCTTAAAAGCCAGCAGTTATCAAGCAATGGTCCCATATCATTAAGTTGGAAGGGGATCTACAGTCCATCATGGTCACCCTCCTGCTCAATGGTAAACTTTCTTCTAAGGACGAGCCAAGAGAAAAATAGTTCAGCTAACCCATAAAGTCCCAGCTAGATCTATAGCAACACTAGAACTAGCTGGACTGACCAACGGATACAAAGTATATCTATTCAGGAATGCAAAGAAGTGAAAGAAAACATATGAACTAATAATAAGAATAAGAATAATAATTTTATTTCTTCCTCGGCTCTCCTCATGGCTTGAGGCAGGTCACAGCACAGTCAAAACACACAAGCAGTGCAAAAATTCTATAAACACAGATATTAAAATGTAGTTCTATAAAACATATTAACATATTTCTATAAAATACATATTATGCAAATGACAGAAATTAACACACAGGACAAGTTTAGAATTCATGCTAAAAACTCTCTTAGTAAGAGAGAAATGTGCAATGTCAGTTTTAGGATGATAATAATAATAATAATAATAATAATAATAATACAGTTTATTTATATTCTGCTTTATCTCCCCGGAAGGATTCAGAGCGGATTACAATATACACATATGAAGAAAACATTTAATGCCTTTTACACACAGTGAACAATGACATACAATACAGACAAAAGTAAATGCCTTCCCTTTTTCCATCTCTGGCGTCTGGAGGCAGTGCTCAACTCCGGTCATGGGGAGGTGCTCTTGTTACATTTTTTCCATGCTGAAGAGCCTGTTGTTCATAGACATCTCCAATTGTGTTGCCGATATGTCCGCATATCTGCGTGCGGAGCCCTTTTACCTTCCCACTGAGGTGGTACCTATTGATCTACTCACATTGCATGCTTTCGAACTGCTAGGTTGGCAGAAGCTGGGGTGACAGTCGGGAACTCATCCTGACTCAAGGCTTCAAACTGCCAACCTTCCGTTCAGTTGATTTCTTGCAACCAGCAGTTTAACCACCTGTGCTACTGTGGCCTGGTGTAAGACGCTTGACTTTGTTGGAGAAGATTGTATACCTTGTTGGAGAAGTGTTGTGTGTTGCAGTCAACTAACTTCTAGTGTTGCATGAAGCACGTACTTATTCCCCAGTCCCATAATACTACTCCTAGGATTCCATAGCATTGAGCCATGGCAGTTCAAGTGGTGTCAAACTACATTAATTCTACAGTGTAGATGCACCCTATGAATCTCTAGGTCCTCCAACATGACTCTTGTGGTATGTTGCAAACAGACATTAAGTAATTGTATGGTGTTTTGTCATATCGATGGTTCCGGGCAACGGTGGTCCAGCTGGGACTGTACCCTCTGCAGATATGGGGATTTTACTGAATTTAAATTGTTAGTGGATGATAACAAATTAATATTATAATTTCTAACTTTTTATCATTATCACCTTAATTTTCAACCCCTCTTCATTTCTGGGAATGCTACCACCCTGTGGCATTATTCTCATACCCCAAATAGGTTTAATCCAGTGTAACCCTATTGATATTTCATTTTGTCATTGCACCTCATTGTGAATCTCATCACATTCATTCTGGAGCGATCATCCCATGCTTTAAATTTAGCTTCCAATTTGTTAAATCAAATCTGCCTGCGCTGTTCTTTACTTGCCTCCCCTTTATTTCCCCACTTTCTTCCCACAAAATCTTTCATGGTTAGCAAGCTGTTCTCTCTTTCTCTCTTTTTTCCCTCAGACTAGACTCTGTTCAGCCAGGGAAATCCTAGTCCCTGTGGACTGACTCACACTCTCTCTTTAATTGAGCTAATTGGAAGCAAGTATAACACATTCCTTAATTTAACTACAAACACTGTGATTACAAAACCATTCCGGAAAACCCTGGTATTTGTACTGTCCTATGCTTATCTTAAAAAAAAAAAAAAGAACTCTTTTGCCCTCACATTTACAATGGAGATATGAGAGAGAAAAAACAAGGGCCCAAATTTACCCATAATCATCAAGATTTGCAATATCTTACAATAACTTACATTTGCAACTCCTATTTTCCTTTCAGTCTAGATACTACTTGAATGAGTTAATCTGATTTTTTTTTCCTGTTCTCATCCTTTGTTAGATATTGTGGAGGTCATTGCCTCCATTGTGGGGGAAATCAATTCCCCCTTATCTAACCTAAATGTTCCTTCCAACAAAATCAAGACCACGTTTTGGGGATGTGCATCTTCAGATCACCTGTAGACTTCTAGGGATCCATGAATTTCCTAGGGTTCTTTTTAAAGCAAGGAATTCTTGGCAGTGTTGCCATTCGAACCAGATCTAATCCTGCCTAACTTCTGAGATCAAATGGGATCTGTTGCCTTTAGAGTATTTAAAACTTTCCAGGCCATATACTTTAGGATTATATCTTTTGTTTGAAATTGGACCAGAACTGCTTGTGTGTTGCAGCTCTGGTCCAATTTCAAGGGGCCATGGTGGCACAATGCATTAAACTGTTGAACTGTTCAATCTGCTGACCTAAGGTTGGCAATTTAAAGCTGTGGGCCAGGGTGAGCTCCCACTGTTATGCCTAGCACCTGCCAACCTAGCAGTTAAAAGACATATGAGTAGATCAATAGACACTGCTTTGACAGGGTAATAAAGGCACAAAGGCACCCATGCAGCTTGTTGTGGACTGCTCTTCTGATTCTGAGGGAGAAGGAGGACAGGTGGATGAAAAAGAAGCAGCACTTGGAGGTTTGGGGCTAAGTGGTGAGGGGGAGGAAGAAGAAGGAGGAGGAGGAGGAGGAGAAGTAGTGGTGGCAGGTATTTCAGGAATGACCAAGGGAGAAAGAAGTCAGAAGGAAATTGGCTAGGTTAGCAAGGAAAATGCTGAACAATCAGACAGTGCTCTAGAGACAGCTGTGCTGGGAGCTCAGAGCTATAAATTAGCAGCATAGTTAGGGGCCCAGTGCTGACAGCAACTGATCTACTTTGGGGGAGTTCCTGTTCTAAACACGATGTCTCCATTCCAGCGTTGGTCCTTGCTGAAGGCTCTAGATTATTGACGTTTGATTTTGCAATCTGTAAGCTTTTTTTTAATCAAACACTCTAGAAGATTTTGTTTTACATTTGCTTGAAGACCATGCATTATCATTGGGACTGTACTTTCTGTTTCACTTATTGCATTATCTTTATTTTGGCTGAAGTAAAGCCTTTTTTATTTACTTTTACTTGTGTCTAAGCCTCTTTCTGGCAATAAACTGGACAAGTCATGCCGGCAAACACGACCAAGAAGTGTCTATGAACAACAGACTCCTCAGCTTGGAAATGGAGCGAGAGCACCTCCCCATGGTGAGAGTTGGGCACTGCCTCCAGAAAGCTGGAGATGAAAGGGGAAGCCTTTACATTTGTTTATATGCCATTGTTATTCCACTGTATTAAAGACATTGAATGTTTGCCTATCTGTGTATGTTGTAATCCACTCTGAGTCCTCTCTGGGAGATAGAGCAGAATATAAATAAAGTGTTATTATTACTACTATTACTTGGCGGCGATGATGCAACAGTGATGCAGTGGCAACACAGTGGTGATGCAATGTTGATGCAATAGCCACGCAGTAGCAATACAATGGTAATGTGAGGCAATGCAATGGTGATGCAACAGCAATCCAGTAGCATTGTAGAGGTGCAACAGAAGCAGTGAGGGTGCAATGCAGTGGTGATGCAGTGGCAAAATAGTGGTGACATGGTGTCAATGCAATGCAGGGGCAATGCATCACAGTGGCAATGCAGTGGAACTCAGTAGAAATGTAGTGGCAACTCCTCTGCAATGCAAAGGTGATGCAGTGGTGATGCTGTGGCAACAAAGTGGGAAAGCAGCAGTGATGTGGTGACATAGTGGGGGCCCATGGACACAGCCCAATGGTTATTGAGGTTGTATCAGAGCAGATTCAGAGCCCTTTAAACTGGAATTTCTTGTTAAATGGAGATATGGTCTAATCTGCAATTATGAATATGCAACAGTTACAGATGAATAAAATTAGAAACTTAACAGCTTTGTTTTGCCTTGCAGAGAGAAAAAGTGGGGTATAAATATACATAAACATAATAACTATGATAATAACAAAATAGCTGTTACTGTATGCATGTGTGTGTACGTTTGTGGATAAAATTCCTTTAAAAACAGAGGCCTACCAGTTGCTGACTGCTGATGTGCGTGTGAAACAGGCAATGCACAATCACCCTACAGGGCTGCTCTGTTTTTTAATTTCAGCATCTCAGACTTGTCTCGCAAAGTAGCGGCTATTGTCAGATTCTGGCATTTCTCTGTGGCTATCTTGACTGAGTGAGAATAATTTCTTTCCCGATTTCATATGCACTCCCTTCCTGATATTCATGTCTGAAAATGAAGTCTAGATGTCCCCGAGGGGAGGTTTATTGCAGCGAAGCAGCCCCGATGTACTGAAAATGTCAAGTCTTAATGACAAGAAAACAGTTCACTTGAAAGATACTGATTGTGGGCCATGCAAGGCTTAAATTACAGGAATTCAACCCTCCAGTAAAGAGACTCTTAAAGTCCCCAGATCTGTGATCACTCACAAAGAGCTTCAAACAAACACAGGGGAGCATTCCACTTCGGTTGAGCAGGCTTCAAAATGTCTTGATCAGGGTGCAGGATAAAACAAATCAGGGAGGGTATTCACGTGTGTGGCAAATGTCCCAAATATTTACTGAAAAATAGGCCCTGTGTTAGTGTTTCATGACATGGTTAGCCAACAGCTCTTTTTTGGGCCACACTTTCCCTTCTATTTTAAAATGGAGGCGATCTTTTAAACTATCCAGCCTTATAAACTATCTTAAACTATCCAGCCTAATCGAAAAAAGACCAGATAGTTCTAGATTTTGCTTTTGCTCTTTCTGATTTTATTTTGGAAATCCATACATGCTTTTTTTGTACCAGAATATTTTCTGTCAGCTCCTGGTATTGTCAGAGATTTCCCATACCAGCTCCTCAGGTTGGTTTATTCCCCCCCCCCCCCCAAAAAAAAAAATAATCAGAAAGAACAGAGACAAAACAGGGACATTTTCAATCATTCTGAATTCACCCATAGTTGTGCTTTGCATTGTTGTTGTTTCCAACTCCCTGCTATATGGGAAAACACAATCAAAACATTTCCAACAGATGACCATACAGGTGGAGCCCCTGGTGGTACAATGGGTTAAACATTTGTGCTGGCAGAGCTGCTGACCGAAAGGTCAGTGGTTCGAATCTGGGCAGTGGGGAGAGCTCCCATCTGTCAGCTCCTGCTTCTCATGTGGGGACATGAGAGAAGCCTCCCACGGGGTTGTAAAACATCTGGGCATCCCTGGGCTGTGTACTTGCAGATGGCCAATTATCTCATACTTGCAGTTTCTCAAGTCATTCCTGACAAACACACACACACACACACAAAACTCATACAGGTGCTGTCTAGAAAAAAGACTTGCCATTTCCTTCCTCTTAGGCCGCATCTATACAGACACCACAATCCATCTTGAAGCTACCTCCAGGTGCCTACAAATTTTTAATCTTCAATGAGACTTCCAACATGCATCTACTCAGAAACAGTGTGTTAAAAACACACTGGAAAGTCCAAAGTCAGCTAAAACCTCAATCAGTGTATGACCGCTGCAGAGAAGTAATTGGGATCAACATGCAGAGCACATGTGAGGACAAGGCTAACACTGGAACATTTGGATAAAAGAACCAGATATGTCCAGATAAAGGAATTAAATGTACAGCTCAGCTGGAAGGTAAGCAAACACCTCTCCTCTGGAGAGGAAGCTGCTTTACCTTTCCTGCTCTGCCTTGAATTGCTGCAGCACTGATCCTTATTGGATAGGTTGGATCTTTGTGATGTATCTCACTGAAAGAGAGGATTTTTTTTTCTTGTATAGGGTTAATCTGAAATCCAGGGATCTGTGCAAACTCCATCCCATCTTGAAACCTATTCCTGCAGTGCCTGCGTAGGTACTCTGAGGCAAACTAGATTTCTTTGATCCATATCCTGAATTAGAATAAACGGCTGTGTGGAAGCACCCTGAGAGTCACGCAATGGGTTTGTTGAGGGATTCAAGCCCTGGTCTCCAGAGTCATAGTCCATTGCCCAGTTCACAATGGACAGCTATTCTTTGTGTCCTCCTTGCCCAATTTTTGCTGTTTTCTCTAGAAATCTCTAGAAATCATTCAACATGACTGGAGAAAATTGACCACAGAGTCAGACTGGGGGACATAGAGATTTTTTAGAGAGAACCTTTTAATCAAATCCATGGATAATCAAATTCACAAAGTTAAAATTGCAAGTGTGGAGTAATGACTATATTTGGTTCATAGAACCAGCTTGATTGGCCATAGCATTTTGGACCCTCTGAAATTTCTGACCAGCTTCCAAACCCAAATAGAGTGAATCAAAGTAATCAAACTAAAAGGTAATTAAGGCATAGCAAGATTTGACTTCCCAACATTTTGTCAGGGTTCTACTGGGCTGAAAAATCCCCTTCAACCTTGCCCAGCACCAGTTGGCAAGCTTGGCAATAAGTCAGTAGATCTGCCTCATAACTCATTAGCACCATTCCCCCTCTGCTTGTCATGTCTCAAAATGATGGATAGCAAATGTGTTTGGAAAAAGTCAGGAAAGCAAAAATTAATGTGCTTTTCCTGATTTAGTGGTGCAAAACATTCTAATCTATTACTTTACTAATGATATTCACTGTTTGAGTATTCCTTTACAAGATGGTCCCGAAGTGCAAAAAGAGCAGTTGTTTAGTCAAGCTACTGTCTTCATTTATTATCGGAGGCAGCTTTTGTTTATTTCCAAATGATGGAGTCCAAAGTAGATGCCGGTGATCTTTGATTGATTGATTGACGCTACTTTCCTTGCAACATTTGCACTCAAGGCATCTTACAACATTGTCTACAAAAATGAAGACTAAAAGCTTAAGCAACTGCAATATTTGAACACAATGAAATATGTCATATTATATCATTATAGCCACATAGAAACATAATGACAAAGAAAGCCCAACATCCACTGGTCATAACATTATATTATAGAACAATAGTGGGGGAACACTGACTTTCCAGATGTTTTGGTCTTGAAATAAAAAAAGCCCCAGTCAAAATGGGCAAAAATATGTGGAAGTTGCCATATCTTTCACTAAAAGGTAGGCAACCCATGGTGTACCATCTTGAGTGTTAGACATGGATTTTGGAGGCCAGGAAACCCATGGCTGACCATGTGGAAGCCATACTTTCTTAGCCTTGGAGAAAAGCAATGAGTGTTATACTAAAATTTTGGTGCATCAGGGGTTGAATCCACTTTCAGCTATAGAAACCCAAAGGGTGCCATGGACAAGTCATACTTTTTCAGCTGTTGTTGTTTGTGCCTTCAAGAAAATGTTGACCTATGGGGACTTGATCATAGATTTCTTTGCTTTTCTGAGGTTTCTTCCAGACAATTTAGACATTACCTACCTCTTATGCTAAGATAATGTGACTTGCCAAAGTCACACCAAAGGTTTCCAGACTGAGTGGGAATTCATATCCTGATCTCCTAGAACCCTAATCCAATACCTAGACTATTCAGGCTCTTCATAGCCACCAATGTTACTGGGGTCCACAAAAATGCTTCACTCGTGAATGTATCTTGCCACCAGCCCCGAACTAACAAAAATACCAATCCCAAGTCTAATCATTTGTGCAATTTTGATGCCTACCTCTAAACTCTCTGTTTTTAATCTGTCCTTTATTTGCTAATAAAAGGACATTGCATTTCAGTTTCTGGGAAGGCATCTGCATCTATGCCAATTGTTTTTGGTGGAAGAGAAATAAATCAGTTTTCCTCCACCAATAATAAGCAGACCTAGAAATGTCTTTTGGAGCGACTGTTAGTTATTAGCTTCTGACTCTTGAGAATGTGTTCAGATTCCACAGTGTTGACACATACCATCCTGAATGACATTTACAAAATGGCTTCCCATTCTGTTTTAAACGCCGCTGCGGCGGTCACCTAAGATGGTGACATAATTGAGAAATGTACTCAACCTATTACTAATTTAAGAGATCTCATCAATGTTTTCATCAGAAAGCTGTTTATGGCCCACTGTGTCTCCAGTGAATTTATGCATTGTAAATACAAATATATTTTATTCATAGAAAAATCTTGCAACTTCAATTATGCAATAAGTATTTATTTGGAATTCATTATTTTTTCCATTTGCCATCCATCATTAATTCATGTTCCACTGATGAAACCTGCTGTAAAGCATTAGTGAACATTACAGATGACAAAATATAGATTTGTAAAGGCTTTGTGTTCTCCATACAGTTTCAAAGCCAGCACCAGGAGGTGATCCTATTATGTTCTCGGTCGTAGCGACTGACTTTTATGATGTCGTAACACAAAGGTTCATCAGAAAACAGAATGCAGTGACCCGTTTTCCAGACTCACTTTCACAAAGGCAAATTGAAAACACTTAATATGGGAGCAAAACCACATGAGTTGTTCAGAACAGCGCTAAAAGGGAGTTCTTTCATGCGCAGCTCTTAATCTTGGTGACCCTTGTGCTTCCCTCAATGTACGAGCATCGCTTGGGGCAACACAGATATTTCCACAGTCTAGAAAATGCCGGTCCATAGGTGAAACCATGGCGTGCAACTAATGACTATTTGTATATATTTATTTATTTATAAAGATGGGTCTCTCGTGCCCTTCCACTCTTAACAGCAGGATGAAAGCAGCAAACAAGTAGAATTAGGAGGCTTAAAAACAAATTAACTTTTCAAAAAAAAAAAAAAGAAAGAAAGAAACAGCTCATGGGGTGTCAAGTGAAGCATTTGAAAATGAATATGAGTTTGTTAAGGGGCCAGAAAACTAAATGCCAACTAGAAAAATAACATAGCCAATGCCATACACCAAGGAAACAAAGGCTGACTCTCCACTGTAGAATTGATGCAGTTTGATACCACTTGAACTGTCATGGAAATCAAGAAATAGTTTTCTAAGATCAACAGAGACACTCACTGGAACACCCCAGCAAGCAAGAGTCCAAAAGTGGCAGGCTCAAACCCACAACCTCAATCAATGGCTGATACCAAATGAGAGACTCCCCCCCTGGGTACACAGAAAACTGGGCGACTTGGAAGGTGCTGAACAGACTGCACTCTGGCACCACAAGATGCAGAGCCAATCTTAAGAAATGGGGCTACAAAGTGGAATCCACGACATGCGAGTGTGGAGAAGAGCAAACCACTGACCATCCACTGTAATGCAACCTGAGCCCTGCCACATGCACAATGGAGGACCTTCTTGCGGCAACACCAGAGGCACTCCAAGTGGCCAGATACTAGTCAAAGGACATTTAATCAACTACCAAGCTTGCAAACTTTGTGTTTTGTCTGTTTGTTTGTTTTGTTAAAAATGCAATACAACTGTCTGGTTGCTCCTGACACGATAAATAAATAAATAAATAAATAAATAAACTGTCATGGTTCAATGCTATTGAATATTATGGGTTTTGGCTTCCCTGCCCAAGAGTGCTGGTGCCTCATCAAACTACAACTCCCATGATTCCATAGCACTGAGCCATGACAGCTAATTGGTGTCAAGTGGCATTAATTCTATAGTGTAGAGAGGCACTCCAAGTGTAACTTTTTTGTCTTACAGTTTCTACCTTGCATCTCCTCCTCCTCCTCAGAGATTTTCAATGGATTTTATTGTCCCCCTTATGCCTTAGCCTGATGAGAGGCTTCAGCTGAGGGCAACAGTTGGTTCTCCTTCCCTCCAGAAGTCATAGAGTGGAGTTTTGACCCTTGGTTTCCAGATCTGTAGTCAAATGCTGAAACCACTACATCATACTGGCTACCTTCAGTCATGTCTACACTGACGATAGGGCCTCTTCGAGGAGAAGGTGGGGCAGTGCTGACAAGGGATAGGGAAAAGGCAGAATTACTTAATACCTTTTTTGCCTCGGTCTTCTCACAAAAAGAAAGTCATCTTCAACCTCAGCAAGACGGAGTGGATGAGGGATTTGAGGACATCCAACTCCAAATTGGGAAACAAGTCGTACAGGAATACCTGGCCGCTCTAAATGAGTTCAAGTCCCCAGGGCCAGATCAACTACACCCAAGAGTATTGAAGAAACTAGCGGAAGTCATTTCAGAACCATTGGCAATTATCTTTGAGAGTTCATGGGGAACGGGAGAAGTTCCAGCAGACTGGAGGAGGGCCAATGTGGTCCCAATCTTCAAGAAGGGAAAAAAGGACGACCCAAACAACTACCGTCCGGTCAGCCTCACGTCAACACCAGGCAAGATTTTGGAAAAGATGGTTAAGGAAGTGGTCTGCAAACACTTAGAAACAAATGCGGTCATTGCTAATAGTCAACATGGATTTATCAAAAACAAGTCATGCCAGACTAATCTGATCTCTTTTTTCGATAGATGCGGGGAATGCCGTGGATGTGGCGTACCTGGATTTCAGTAAGACCTTCGACAAGGTCCCCCATGACCTTCTGGCAAGGAAACTAGTCCAATGTGGGCTAGGCAAAACTACGGTGAGGTGGATCTGGAATTGGTTAAATGGACGAACCCAGAGGGTGCTCACCAATGCTTCCTCTTCATCCTGGAAAGAAGTGACGAGTGGAGTGCCGCAAGGTTCTGTCCTGGGCCCAGTCCTGTTCAACATCTTTATTAATGACTTAAATGAAGGGCTAGAAGGCAGGATCATCAAGTTTGCAGACGACACCAAATTGGGAGGGATAGCCAATAGTCCAGAGGACAGGAGCAGGATTCAAAATGATCTTGACAGATTAAAGAGAAGGGGCCAAAACTAACAAAATGAAGTTCAACAGTGACAAATGCAAGATACTCCACTTTGGCAGGAAAAACAAAATGCAAAGATACAGAATGGGGGACAACGCCTGGCTTGAGAGCAGAACGTATGAAAAAGATCTTGGAGTCCTCGTGGACAACAAGTTAAACATGAGCCAACAATGTGATGTGGCGGCAAAAAAAGCCAATGGGATTTTGGCCTGCATCAAAAGGAGCATAGTGCCTAGATCTAGGGAATGGAATGATACCCCTCTATTCTGCTTTGGTTAAACCACACCTGGAATATTGTGTCCAATTCTGGGCACCACAATTCAAGAGAGATATTGACAAGCTGGAATGTGTCCAGAGGAGAGTGACTAAAATGATCAAGGGTCTGGAGAACAAGCCCTATGAGGAGCGGCTTAAGGAGCTGGGCATGTTTAGCCTGAAGAAGAGAAGGCTGAGAGGGGATATGATAGCCATGTATAAATATGTGAGAGGAAGCCACAGGGAGGAGGGAGCAAGCTTGTTTTCTGCTTCCCTGGAGACTAGAACGCGGAACAATGGCTTCAAACTACAAAAAGGAGATTCCATCTGAACATGAGGAAGAACTTCCTGACTGTGAGAGCCATTCAGCAGTGGAACTCTCTGCCCCGGAGTGTGGTGGAGGCTCCTTCTTTGGAAGCTTTTAAACAGAGGCTGGATGGCCATATGTCAGGGGTGATTTGAATGCAATATTCCTGCTTCTTGGCAGGGGGTTGGACTGGATGGCCCATGAGGTCTCTTCCAACACTTTGATTCTATGACTCTATGATTCTATGATTCTATGACTGGTAATTCTTGGGCAGAAATGCTTTGAACTGGCCCCTGGAGTTGAAATGGTTCTACCAGACTTAAACCACATGGGCTCTGCTGGAACAACATCTCACTTCCGAAATTGCTGTTTTTGTTCTCAGCTGGCCACAGAGCTGTATGTGAGTTCCTGGCTAGTGTGAAAACCCCATTTTGATATCAGCATAAGTGCCCAAAAAGCCAGTAAGAAAGAATAATCTCTGTTGATCTCAGAACAAGGTGCCTGTAATATCAAGATGTTCACATGGAGCTCTGCAGTCAGTTGGGAAGAGGAATGGCAGCTGAGGAGAATGGGGAAAAGGTGGTGGTGCAATCAGGACCAGCTGTCCACACTGTCTAGGGCTAAGGGATAATCTGTAGATTCAACCAAACTTTGGAGCCTCCCATGACTTTTCCTGATTTAACTTGTGCTTACTTGAAGTGAAGGGGCATCTTGAAAAGAGCCAGGAGATAACTCAGGTTGCACCTGGGTTCTCATGCCCATGGAGATGAGCCCTTAGACTTCTATCCTGGAGGTGGAGCATCAACAAGCTAGTACAGTCACATCAGCTTCAAATCAGTGAGAGAGGAGTAACCAAAAACCTGTGGAGGGCAACAGCTTAGGGAGGTCTTGCCTGATGTGAGAACATTATGATAACCAAGACTAATCACAATATACTATGACTGGAGGTGAAAAAATGCAAGTAGCCTTTCATTTTTTGGATGTAAGGTTGGAAAATTCTTAAGATGCAAGGACAGCTGAATAACACAATGTGTTGCCTAAGGAAGGAGTAGCATTTTAAGGAAAGAATGTACAAACAGTAAATCAGGAATGCTTTATAGGTGTGCTGGGTCCTGTGTTAGTGCAAGGGGCTGGAACAGACGGTAGTGGAGGGTCCTTCCAGATGTATGATTCTATAAATCTTCATGCAGCTGTTCTCCACGAGCAGAGGAGATAAATTCTGCTGAGACTCCTAGCCTGGAATAGCTTTCAATGGAGACTTAGTACCAAGAGTGGCATCCAATTTATTCGAAGAGTGCTTCTCAAGGGCAGAAGTTGGGTTTCTGCTTTGATGGCTGGCTAACTGGCACAAGTAGGAAAGCTAGCTGAGCATATCCAATTCTTGCTGAAGGTCCTTCATCACTGATGCATAATGTGCAATCTTGTTTATACTGTTCTCGGCAACAATAGCAACTGATTTTTTTTCCATCTGAAAGCCACATACACAAAGTCTGGAGCAGAGAATGGTGTTACCAAGCTAGCTTTGCTTTTGGGGAGGGAGAATGAATAGTCTAGGGCAGTGGTTCTCAACCTGGGATCCCCAGATGTTTTTGGCCTAACTCCCAGAAATCCCAGCCAGTTTGCCAGCTGTTAGGATTTCTGGGAGTTGAAGGCCAAAAACATCTGGGGGGCCCAGGTTGAGAACCACTGGTCTGGGGAATAAATAAACTTGACCAAAAGGGAATTGTCTCTGTGAAATGTGGTTTCCCAAGTTATGGACAATGAATGGTTGGCTAGAGGAGGAAAAGCAAAAATGTTGTTGCAGTCATTGTCCACTTTTGCAAAAAGAAAGATGGTAGAGGGACTGAGAGAAGTCTCATGGACAGAGATGGAGGCAAATCTGTAGCCCACAAGTTCTGCACTGGCGGAGTTTCCACTTAGACCAACTGTGAGAAAAGGAGAGGTAAAATCAGAAGCAAATTTGTTGTCTGCACCATGGTCAATCCACCAATTTTCGCTGCAATACTTTCTTTTCTTTATGAGCTGCAAAATCCAGAAAGTAATTTCATGCATACAGCCTCCTCAGAGAGCAGAAAACCCTCCCAAATGGCTATGTTCATAAGAAGAACCAAAAAAGAGCACATATTTGGTATGCAGTGAAATCCGTTTACATGAAGAATAAACCAATTTGTATTCCACTTACCTCCAGTAACTGCTCCAGACTTCCTATAAACTTGCCCTAGACTTGTCTGTCTGAATAATCCTCTCCACTATGTGCTGTCATTTTTGCTTGTGAGAACCATCACACACCCAAAAAAGATATTGCATCTCTTCCCTGTTTTTTCCCGGAGTTGTACAAGCATAGCCAGCTTCTACTCATGGCTCTTCCATTGGAAATAAGAACCAATGCCATTGACCATTGAATTGATAGAGGTTTCACAAAAGAGGTTGTGTGCATTCAATTTTCAACGGTGTATAAACAGTTGCTGCTATGGTCTGCACTTTCTTTGGCCTTCTTAAAAGGTTGTGTTATGGGGTTCCTTGACACTAAGGCAACTGGATTATTGTATCTAGAGATGTCAAGGTCCCACTCTTGGCTTTTTCATATTTATTGATCCTTCTGGTTAAATCCCTTTTGGGCGTTCAGCTCCTCTTGAATGTATTGAAATGCCTTTGGGTTATTAAAAAGTGATAATTAGAATGTGTACATTGCTTTCAGTTTGTCGTCCCTCTGTGTTGCCACAGGACATATTATTTACTGATAAACCACACAAAAACACAAGCAAGAAGTCATTTCTAATCTTAGCTGACTTGTATGATTTTGGCTTCTAATTAAAAACCCTTGGAGTAAGAACCCTTGGAACCGGTTCTGGCAACTCCTGAGGTTTTTAGGGTTAAAAGAACTCAAGTTGGATCATATCCAAGGCTTGAGTTCAACTGGAGTTTTGGAAAGATAACAGAAAATAACAGCTGGGATCCTGTTGGTGACATGCACAAGCATAATATGTCTCTTTTTGCCTGCGTACATCATTTTCTGCTTGTTGCAAAAGATGGTATATGTGGTAGCTCTTTCCACAATGCCTCAACCTTCTCCAACATGGTCATTTAGAGTTCATTTACCCTATGAATATTAATAAATTGATCATGTTGTAGGATGTAGGTAGAAATATAGGTATATAAAATGCAGATTTGTCACAGCATCTTTCTGTTGGTTTGATTAAAGAAGGTTGATGTGCGGTGGTAGGCCAAAAAAAAAAAGTTTGGGAACCTCTGGTGTAGATGCACCCAAGCTGCTTGCACATGTCACCAAGAATGATTTTGAAAAGCTGATTTGGAGCATCTTGCTTGGGAGGAGTGCATTTGAATACATCTAAAGGCATCTCAAAAAAGTCACAAGAAGATTAGGGAAGAAGGAGGTGTGCTGCACATCCCAAGGGCTGAGCTCTGCTCCTGCTGGGAACCTGTCAGCATTGGAGGCAGGGGGCTGTGATGTTTATGCGCTGGGATGCTTAGAAATGCTCTGCATCTAGCTCATTAATAAACCTTCTGCAGTCTCTCTCACACAGGTAGAGATAAAGGATTTAGAGGTGCCCTAAGGGAGATGAGTGTGGACCTCCTCCCATGCCTTGCTCTTCAGCCCTCTTAGGTGGAGTTCTGCTCCTTGGATTGATTTATCCCACCTAGGCGCCCCAGCCTTTGCTTTTATTGCAATCTGTTTATGAGAAATTGAGCCTTCCTTCCTTTCCCCGCCTGCCCTCTTTTTCTTCGAGCGTGTGGCAAAGAAGCTTGGGGTTTTGTTTGTTTATTGCTTCTTTGAACGCCAGTTCATGTCCCTTGGATTCTGCTGCCAATGTAAGGGATTAAGGGGCTAAGTGAGTCTGACTGGCGCGGGGATCTTTCCAACATGTTCCTTGAGCTCAACCCTTTCACAGGCAATTTTATTTAACCCACAGAAGAAGAGGGAAAACAACCTCCCTGGGCACAAGACCAGCGACAGCCCAATTGGATGTCTCAGGGAAGGTGCAATATTTTCTGTGCAATTTCCTCGAGGGAAAGACGGGGGTGGGATGAAGCAGAAGGAGCGGAGAAATAACCAAATTACAAAGTTGTTCCCTTGGAGAAGAAAAAGAAAAAAGAAAGTGACCCAGTTGTGGAAATAATTGCCTGCTTACCAAAGTCGTTCGCTGAGAGGAGGATACGTTATCTCTAGCTTTGCCAGAGGGCATGGCACATTCAGAATTTCCCCCATAATCTCATAAAATAATGTTTGGATCTCCTACATGTCTCTTCATCCATCTGTTTAGTCCTCCTGAACCCATTTGGAGGAGAGAGGCAGTATCAGAAATCAGAAAAAAGGGAGATAAAAAAAATCAGCGTTGGGGTCTTGGAACTTTTCATCCAAAAGGGAGATCCTCATTCCACAGATTTATGGAGGCATCATTTATGTTCTGACATAAGCAAGCACTGGGCAAAAAGTTCCAGAGAGGAGCTTTTTGGGAGAAAATCACAACTGTTTGAGATGGAAAAGAAGGATAATAATAATAATAATAATAATAATAATAATACTTTATTTATACCCCACCCTCTCTCCACAGAGAGACACAGAGCGGTTTCCAAAGTATAACAAAAATGGCAAACATTCAATGCTAGGAGCAAATAAACAACACTCATAATGAAACATGAAATAAACTGAACTAAATATAACTTATAAACTACAGAACTTAAACCAAGGATAAGCTAAATACCTTAAAACACAATACATTAATACATCAAAAGCCTAATAAATTATATCACAACAGAGTGTTGAGGTAGGTATCTGATGTCTAGGCAAGGATGTGTGTAAAGAATACTAATCCTCCTCCTCTTCATAAACTAGATTGCACAGCTTGGCCTTCAAAATCTTTTTAAAGGAGAGGAGAGAGGGGGGCATTTTTAGTTGTTTGGGGGGGGGGGGGGGTTCCAGAGGTGGGGAGCGCCCACAGAGAAGGCCCCCTCTCTTGTTCTTACCAACGGCACTTGGGACTGAGAGCAGGGCCTCCTCCTTTGACACCTTTGACAGCAGAGCTCATACTGGTTTGTAAGCAGAAATGCAGTTTTCCAAATAGTCTAGGCCCAAACCATTTATTGCTTTATAGGTAATAACCAGTACTTTTGTATTTATCCCGGAAATGGACTGGCAGTCAGTGGAGCTGCACTAGCATGGGAGTGGACCCCTCCCTGTATGGTGCTCCAGTTATTACCTGGCTGCTGATCTCTGAAATAATTGCAGCTTCCAAACAATCTCCAAAGGCAGCCCTAAAGCGTTGCAGTAGTCCAGATGGGAAGTAACCAAGAAAGAAAAAATGAATAGTTTTCAAGGAGCAGGTGCTTTACTGACTGACTGATTTACATTCCATGCATTATAGGTGCCTCTTTGACATGTTTTATTTCATTGTTATTCTGCCTTTCTTGTTGCAGAAGTTGGCTTACAGGCAATTAAAAACTGGGCCCTGTAAATATCACCAGATCTCAACTCATCTTGGAAGTTAAGCAGTATCCTAATACTAAACTTGGTTAGTATTTGGATGAGAACCCACCAACAAATCCCAGTCACTGTAGTCTATGTTTTGGAAGAATGATCTGGCAAAACCTCTCTAATAAATGTGATCTAATGGATTGTTCTTTAAACATTTGCACAACAGGAGCAATGGATTGCCTCGAATCCTCTGCTGGGAGAAAGTCAGAATATACATTGAATAAATAAGAAATATAGTACAATGACCTTATCTTCAGGGATATGTTCCTGGATGTATTATGCAAACAGCAGATCTCATTGAAAGGAATATTTTTGCAGTAACTACCATAGAGTCACCCTGGAGGACCTAGAAAGTTACTAGAGAGGACATATTTAGTCATATGTGACTAAGTGAAACCATGGGTACTGATGCCATGAGTGTGCAAAATAAAATGTGTATGCCACTTGAAAATTAATAATTCTCAAGTTTAGGTAACTGGGCAGAGAAGGGTTAAATTTATTTATTAATTTATTTCCGTCACTTTTACCCTGCCCTTCTCACCCCCAAGGGGGGACTCAGGGCGGCTTACAGAGAAAGGCACAATTCGATGCCTTGATACATATACATACATATATAAAAACAATTAAGCAATTACAATTTAAAATTAAATCATTAATACACAACAACACCATAAACACAGTAGTAGGCTAATCCTGAGCTCAACGTTCGGAGTTCCGTAAATCCATTCCGTCTTGTCCAGCTCGTCATCAATCTTTCTTTAGCTGCCAGAATGTCCAAATGCCTGGTCCCACATCCAGGTCTTCAACCTCTTCCTAAATGAAAGAAGGGACGTTGCCGATCTAATCTCCCCGGGGAGTGAGTTCCACAGGCGGGGGGCCACCACTGAGAAGGCCCTGCTCCTCGTCCCCGCCAATCTCACTTGTGATAGAGGCGGGGTCGAGAGCAGGGCCTCCCCAGAGGATCTTAGGTTCCGAGGTGGGACGTAGAGGGAGATCCGTTCGGATAGATACATTGGGCCGGAACCGTTTAGGGTTTTGTAGGTCAAAACCAGCACTTTGAATTGTGCTCGGAATTGGATCGGCAGCCAGTGGAGCTGACACAACAGGGGGGTGGTGTGCTCCCTGTATGTCGCTCCAGTGAGCAATCTGGCTGCCTCTCGCTGGACTAGTTGGAGTTTCCGAGCAGTCTTCAAAGGCAACCCCACGTAGAGTGCGTTGCAGTAATCCAATCGGGATGTAACAAGAGCGTGGACCACCGTGGCCAAGTTCGACTTCCCAAGATACGGGCGCAGCTGGCGCACAAGTTTTAGTTGTGCAAAAGCTATCCCGGCCACCGCCGAGACCTGGGGTTCCAGGCTCAGCGATGAATCCAGGATCACTCCCAAGCTGCGAACCTGCGTCTTCAGGGGGAGTGTAACCCCATCTAACACAGGCTGTAACCCTATACCCTGTTCGGCCTTACGACTGACCAGTAGGACCTCTGTCTTGTCTGGATTCAATTTCAATTTGTTAGCTCTCATCCAGTCCGACACAGCAGCCAAGCACCGGTTCAAGGTCTGGGTAGCCTCCTTGGTGACAGGTGGGAAGGAGTGACAGATTTGGACATCATCTGCATAGAGATAACATCTTAGTCCGAAACTCCGAATGATCTCTCCCAGCGGCTTCATGTAGATGTTAAATAACATCGGGGACAGAATTGAACCCTGTGGGACTCCACACAACAACGGTTGTGGGGCCGAACAGGTGTCACCCAGTAACACCTTCTGGGATCGTCCCTCAAGGAAGGATCGGAGCCACCGCAGAGCAGTGCCTCCGAGCCCCATGTCCATGAGGCGCCCCAGAAGGATACCGTGATCGACTGTATCAAAGGCCGCTGAGAGGTCCAGCAGAGCTAACAGGGACACACTCCCCCTGTCAAGCTCCCTGCAAAGATCATCTACCAAGGCGACCAAGGCTGTCTCAGTACCATGTCCCAGCCTAAAGCCAGACTGTGCTGGATCTAGATAATCAGTGTCTACCAGAAACCCCTGGAGTTGTGTTGCCACCACACGTTCCATGACTTTGCCCAAGTAGGGGAGATTGGAAACTGGCCGATAGTTGTCAAATTGAGTGGGATCCAGTGATGGTTTCTTCAACAGCGGTTTTATAACAGCTTGTTTTAAGCTCGCTGGAAATTTTCCTTCCTGTAAGGAGGTGTTAACCATCACCTTCACCCACTCTGCCAAACCCCCTCTGACTTCTTTTATTAGCCAGGATGGGCAGCGGTCTAGGATGCATGTGGTGGGTCGCACCTCTCCAAGGATCCTGTCCACATCCTCAAGCTGAACCAATTGAAACGAATCCAACAAAGCTGGACAAGCAGATGTTCTCGTTACATCCCCAGAGACTGCCGTTAACATGACGTCAAAGCCTGACCGAATCCGCTCAATTTTATCCGTGAAGAATCGAGCAAATGCTTCACAGCGGGCCACCGAGTTGTCCGAGGTCTCGCATTTTGGCGGATTTAACAGGCCCCTGACAACTCGGAAGAGCTCAGCCGGACGAAATGTGATGAAACAAGACATTTCCTCAAAACTCTTCTCAATGACTTTAATATGAAATGAAGAGTTAACTCTTTAGCATCTTCTCAGTATGATATATTACGGCATCTTGCGCGGGTGTCTATTATAGGGGACCAAATTGTTTGCATTCCTTTGGGGTTCTAAGACCTAACACATTCCCTATGACACTGCTTTCCCAGGTCGTTAAGACAAAGTTGTCAAAAGAACAGATAATATAATGCTGGATTAACATACAATGTGTTCTCCCCAACAGCCTTTGCTGATAACGTTTTACCAAGGGAGAAGGGTGACCATTTGATTTTTTTCTAGGGTACCAATGCTAGAGAAGATTAGGCAAAGTGAGGCCAATAGTCTGCAGGTGGCAGTTGGACCCCAGTTTGATCAACTCCAAACTTAAATTAAATTAGATCTATCAATTTAAATAAACTTTTACGTATTTCAGAGATGCTTTGAATTTCATTGGGCAGAAGATTAAAAATAATTTGAGTCTTTCACTTGATAAATTATCTTTCCCTCCATAAGAAATGCCCCTCTCTGTGATATTTATTTATTTATTTATTTACTACGCTTGTATACCGCAATTCTCAGCCTATTGGCGACTCATTGCGGTGTACAACATAGAAAAAAAGGTGCCAAATACAACATAAAATAAAATAATCCACAGTACATAATTATCAAACATCATCAAAACATCAACCTTACTACAAGACCATTCCGAGTCATCTCATCGTCAAATTCACAATCCGATACCATTTCCGTTGTTCCATTCCTATGGTCAAGTTACCAGTCATTGCACTTCTATTCAAAAGCCTTCTTAAACAACCAGGTCTTCAGCTTCCTGCGGAAGATCAACAGGGAGGGGGCTAACCTGATGTCTACGGGAAGGGTGTTCCACAGCCAAGGAGCCATCACCGAGAAGGCCCTATCTCTCGTCCCCGCCAGCCGTGCCTGAGACGCAGGCGGGATCGAGAGCAGGGCCTCCACAGAAGATCTCAAAGTCCTCGTGGGCTCATAGGCCGAGAGGCGGTTAATTAGGTATCTTGGACCGGAACCGTTTAGGGCTTTATAGGCCAGTGCCAGCACCTTGAATTGAGCCCGGTAGCAGATCGGCAGCCACTGGAGCTGGTACAGCAGGGGGGTTGTATGCTCCTTGTGCCCCGCTCCTGTTAGTATCATGGCTGCCGCACGTTGGACCAGTTGGAGCTTCCGGGCCGTCTTCAAGGGCAACCCCACGTAGAGAGCGTTGCAGTAGTCTAAATGGGATGTAACCAGAGCGTGGACTACCATGGCCAAGTCAGACTTCCCAAGGTACAGGCGCAGCTGGCGCACGAGCCTAAGCTGTGCAAATGCTCCCCTGGTCACCGCCGAGACCTGGGGCTCCAGGCTCAGCGATGAATCCAGGATCACACCCAAGCTGCGAACCTGCGCCTTCAAGGGGAGTGCGACCCCGTCCAGCACAGGCTGTAACCCTATACCCTGTTCGGCCTTGTGACTGACCAGGATTACCTCTGTCTTGTCTGGATTCAATTTCAATTTGTTCGCCCTCATCCAGACCGTTACAGTGGCCAGGCACCGGTTCAGGACCTCAACAGCCTCCTTAGTAGCAGGTGGAAAGGAGTGACAGAGTTGGACATCATCTGCGTACAGATGACACCGTACCCCGAAACTCCGGATGATCTCACCCAGTGGCTTCATGTAGATATTAAACAGCATGGGGGACAGTATAGAGCCCTGAGGAACCCCACACGACAAAGTATGTGGAGTTGAACAGGTGTCCCCCAATAACACCTTCTGGGACCGACCCTCCAGGAATGACCGAAGCAACTGTAGAGCAGTGCCCCCGAGACCCATCCCCGCAAGGCGTTCCAGAAGGATACCGTGGTCGACGGTATCGAAGGCCGCTGAGAGGTCCAGCAGCACCAACAGGGACACACTCCCCCTGTCGAGCTCCCGGCGCAGATCATCCACTAAGGCGACCAAGACTGTCTCGGTTCCATGTCCCGGTCTGAAACCAGACTGTGCCAGATCCAGAAAATCCGTGTCTCCCAAGAGTACCTGGAGTTGTGAAGCCACCACGCGTTCCAGGACTTTGCCCAAAAAGGGAAGATTGGAAACTGGCCTAAAGTTGTCGAATTTAGTGGGGTCCAGTGATGGTTTTTTCAACAGCGGTTTTATTATAGCTTGTTTTAAGCTCGTTGGAATTCTGCCTTCCCGAAGGGAGGCGCTAACCACCACCTCCACCCACTCAGCCAATCCCCCTCTGGCCTCCTTTAGAAGGCAGGATGGGCAGGGGTCTAGGATGGACATGGTAGGCCTCATTCCTCCGAGAATCTTGTCCACATCCTCGGGTTTCACCAATTGAAATGAATCCATCCAAATAGGAGAAGCAGGTGCTCGTGTTACCTCCTCAGAGACTGCCCTTAAAATGGTGTCCAGACCAGAACGGATCAAAGCGACTTTGTCTGCAAAGAACCGAGCAAAAGCTTCACAGCGAGATGCCGAATTGTCAGGGCTCCCGCCTAAGGTGGCGGGATTTAAAAGGCCTCTGACAATCTGAAACAACTCAGCCGGACGGTTCTTTGCAGACGCAATAGTGGCCGCAAAGAAAGTTTTCTTTGCGGCTTTTATTGCCGCGGCATATGCCCTTAAGAAGGACACAAACCGTGTTTGATTTGGCTCGCTCGGATCCGATCGCCACACACTCTCTAGTTCCCTCTACCTTCGCTTCATCGCTGCCAGGTCCTCAGTGAACCAAGGGGCTGGTTTAGCTTGGCTACTCGAGAGGGGACGTTCCGGAGCGATCGTGTCAATTGCCCTAGTCATCTCCCCATTCCAGAGAGCGACCAGGGCATCAACAGAATCACCTACTGAGGTGGCAGGAAAATCCCCAAGAGCCGTCAGGAATCCGTCCAGATCCATAAGCCTCCTGGGGCGGACCAACTTAATGGGTCCTCCACCTCTGCGGAGGTTAGGGGGCGCAGTGAGCCTAAATCTGACCAGGAAGTGGTCGGTCCATGGCAACGGAGAGATGGTCAACTCCTCCACACCGCCACCTTCTTCCCATCCCTGACAGAAAACCAAGTCCAATGTATGTCCAGCACAGTGGGTGGGGCCAGATATTTGTTGGGACAGCCCCATGGTTGTCATGGCAGACATGAAGTCCTGAGCCACTCCTGAAAGGGTCGCCTCGGCGTGGACATTGAAGTCTCCCAGCACAAGGAGCCGTTGAGACTCCAATGCCAGGCTCAAGACCATCCCTGCTAGCTCAGGTAAGGAGACTGTAGTGCAGCGAGGTGGACGGTACACTAACAGGATCCCTATTCTGTCCCGGTCACCCACCCTCAGGTGGACGCATTCAAAATTTGTTGACTGCGGGATGGGGCCCCTGGTCAGAGGGATGGAATCTCTGTAGACCACTGCGACCCCGCCTCCCCGCCCTCCGGATCTCGGCTGGTGCTGCACGGAGAAACCTGGTGGGCAAAGCTGGGTCAAATTCACGCCTCCAGCTTCGTCCAACCAGGTCTCCGTGATGCACGCCAGATATGCCCGCTCGTCCAGGATTAGATCCTGGATGGTAGTAGTTTTTCCGTTGACAGATCTGCCGTTCAACAGCACCATCTTCAATCCAGAGGGACCGCCACCACGGTTACACCAATTTACCATATTAGGAGACCTGTTTGGAATTACTAATGTAGTTGTGTGGTCCCTAGGCTGAATTAATGGTCTCCTTTTCCCGCCTCTCCCCCTCCTCACCACGACTTCTATGGGGGCCGCTCGGCTAGTGGAACACCTCCCCTCCTCCATGCCGCAGTCCATTTCCATGACCTTAATTGCTGTCCCATTGTTGGTTGTTTGGTTTGTTAAGGTCTTACTTTGCCATGTTTATGCTCTGAGTTTCCCTGAAACCATGCAATAACTTCCATTTCTCCATGTTCTCTTCAAGAAGAAGAAACTATGTCAACTATGTACATGTTTTCTTGGGTAGCAGTCTTTTTATATACTTTACAAATTATTATAATATATTATTATGTTTCTCTGCTGTACAATACATTGCTTTTGTTTCTCTTGGTGGATGAATTTGGTGTCAAATTTAAGGTTAGGACCACACATATTTGGCGAGCATTATGCTAAAAACCTGAAGTTCCAGATCAGAGAGCACAAGGGATTCCCTTGTGGCCGTGAGGGCCAATCAGCTGCAGGAGGTGGTTCTCCAGGGAGGAGGTGAGCCCTGGAAAGTCTATGTGCATTTTTGGAAAATGTTGATGAGTCTTCGATTGGTTTAATTGTTCATTTCCTAGTGATGAGGAAATATCTTGGGAAAATAGAGGTGAGAAATCCCTGGAACAAAAGGTGATGATCTCCTTCAATCAAAATAATCTTGATGAGAGGTTTGCGGCTGCCGGTATCCCTCTTTGCCGGAATTGCAGAAGTTCAGAGAAGAATTAAAAAGGTTAAAAAACATTTTTCATTTTGGTGTCCTTGGAGAACTATAACTCATAGGGGTTGGGGATGCCATTTTCAACAACAATGGGACTGTCAGTTGTTCAGCTTCTGTCTTGCTAATTGATTACTCTGCTTGGAGAGGTTTACTACTATGTCTCACATTCCCTCCAAGGTTAATGATATTCAAAGTTATTTCTATGTCCCATGATGTTGTTTAACCCAAAGGATGAAGGCTTGACTGAAGGGATTGCAGTCTTCTATTCCAAATTAATTTGACATAAATTTTGCAGTCACGTGTGGCATTTTGTTCCCTCATAAGATTACTGCCTCCAGAGGGTTCTATGTCAAATAATCCCTCCATTTCTGCTCTGATGTTGGATGAAGCAACCACAGGAAGTTTCAAGAAGTGGCTGGTGGGAGAAATTTCTGTTTCCAGACACACCATTTGTATGAAGTGTATGGAATGAGAGTCCATTGGGCTTCATTAAATGTTTATTTAATTTCAAAGCCAAAGAGTGGAGTGAGGGAGAAGGCACCTATTAAAGTAAGAAGGAAATTAAAAGAGAAATGTACAATTCTACATAAATTATACATTTTAAGAGGCAAATATATCTTTTTTACACAGCCCTTTAAAATAATGAATAATAAAAGAAATAATGAGAAGACAGAAAAGGGAGTAACAATTATTCCGTGTGGAGTGATCAATCATACAGATTAGAAGATAAAATGGCCATCTAGTGAAAACTGTTAATGAATAAGCTATTATAAAAGCAGCTCTTTCGAAAACTCCATCTCTCATTACAGCATGCAGATTTTCCAAGTTGCCTTTTAAGACTGGCCTTCAGTTGCCTCTAAGGCGGAGTATTGCTCTTTGCTCAGAAGTCAGTTATACTTTCATGTATAAAGAGACATTATCCATAGCTGGCATCCCAGGCAATAAGACCGGTTTAGGGTGGTGACATTTCAGATTGCAAGCAGTGGTGCATTTGAGCACCTTCGGACTCTGGATTTCATGGCCTTCTTTAAGACTGGGAGTACTCCCCAGATCATGGGTAGATGCTGCTGAAATGCAAATGCCTATACAGCTGTAGCCAACATAGCCATGAGTGTATGTTAGAAATGGTGCATCAACAACATCTAGATGGCCAGACAATTCTTATCTCAGAGGATAATGTGCATTATATCATCTCTGGAAATACAATTGATAACTCAAATGGGTGGAAGCTTAGTAGTCCTATGGTCCACAGACCTTAATGGCTATTAACACTCATGGGGTGGAATTCTGTTGGTTAGTCCCAACTTGAGTAGGTCCATTGATTCAAAGTCAAACGAATTGACTCAATTGTCAATATTAATAATAGAATTCAAGTCATGTAATGTAGTTGGAATATGCTGTGATACTACATTTGGTATTAAACACATTCACACATTCTTTTCAAGGAAATGCTCTTGCCCTGAGATTTGTCCCTCCTCCCCACCAGAAAATAAGATGAAGAACCAGCTTTGAGATCTGGGAATGGAAGGAATGATGTATGCGGACCCATATTTCCCCTACCAAGGTTTCGGTAACATGATCTTTGTATAGTTGGAGCTTTGTTGTTGTTGTTTTTGTTGTGTGCCAATTCAGAAATCCATGCACACAGCAGACAGGAAAAGCTCCAAGGACAAGATCTTGAAACATTTTTCTGTGAAATGGAACAGGCTCTTTTTAAAGCTCATCCAGACTTGTCTTAATACCTCTGTGCTGATATAACGAAACTCAGCAATGCATTTACATGACAGCTTATCTGTGGAGCTGTACTCATTCTTGGGGGAGGGATTTTCCCTCTTCCCCGACACTCTTCATCGTCTTCATGGTGAGAGGTACGGTAGGCATCTAAAGTATGCAGAAAATCCATTTTTGCTACATTTTTGATGTGCGTGGCAAAACAGAGGCTTCCTTGATCTTCAAGTCATAGAGAATAATATATAGTTGAATGCATTACATGCTAGTTAGCATTTGTAGAATTAAAGTAGGGAAATCAATTTGAATTCCTTCCCCTCTTCTCCTCCCCGCCTTTCACCTTTAGAGTGTGGAGACATTTTTGTATGAGAAAAGTGCCGATTTTATAGCAATCTGTAGAAAAGATCATTTCAGAGAGTCGGTGTAGAGCACTGATTTGATGCTCTGACAAACACTCTCTCAGCTTCAGAGAAGTATAGTGACAGACCTCTTCTAAATAAATCTGGCCAAGAAAAGCCTATGGGAGTCACCATACATTGTGGTGAAATTGAAGATTCATATCAACAGTAATAATAAAAACAAGGGTTATCTACTGGTCTCTATTGGGGAATTATTATGTTTACTGCCATCAAGCTGACTTTGACTTATGGTGGCCCCATGAATGAGAGACCTCCAAGATCCCTATCCTAAACCCTGCTCAGGTCTTGCAAACCCAAGGCATCCATGGCTTCCTTGATGGAGTCTTTTGATGTGGAGTGTGGTCCTCTTCTTTTCTTACTGTCTTCTACCTTGCCAAGCATCATTATATTTTCCGTTGATCCATGCCTTTTCATGATGTGTGCAAAGCATGATAGCCTCAGTTTAATCACCTTGGCTTCGAGGAGAGTTCAGTGTTGATTTGCTCTGGGACCCATTTATATGTATTTTTGACATTCCAGGATACCCACAAAACTTAAGATCCTGTAGCTTTCACAACTGTATACAGAAATAGGGAATACAATGGCCTGGACAATTCTGCCTTTGGTATTCAACTATTGTTAGATTTCAGGTTCTTGTCTAGCTCCTTCATGGTTGACCTGCCAAATCCTCCTCTTCTTCTGATTTCTGGACTACAATCTCCATTCTGATTAATGACTTGCCAACAGATGGAAAATCTGGAAACATGAATAGTTTTTGCTTGGTGCTTTCTCAGTATGCTTCTTTTATAACTTAATGACTTAGTGATTGCTAAAAGATGTCTAAACTGGAATGTTGTGAGGTTTCCGGGCACATGGCCATGTTCTAGCAGCATTTTCTTCTGATGTTTTGCCTGCATCTGTGACTGGCATCTTCAGAAGATCCTCTGAAGATGCAAGTTACAGATGTAGGCAAAATGTCAGGAGAAAATTCTGCAAGAACATGACCATAATAGCTGGGAAACCTCACGGTGCCCCAGTGATTCTGGCCACAAAAGCCTTTGACAATACAGATGTGTAAACTCTCAAAAACTGCTACAAATGATAAAATTTAATATTGCTTAGGTCAGCTTGAATGCCAAAGTATAAGAAAACAGACAGAATTTCACAGCTTCCTCCTGGTGTTTGAATATCACAAAGTATTATGTGGAAATGATTTTACACAGGAAAGTATAATTTTTGTATATATAAAAACACCCTTTTAATGCAGAAAACGATTTTTCTGTGCTGAAAAATACTGTTTCTCCAAGAGAAAATCTGTTTTCTGACAAATTATTTTTCTTTTTTGTGCAAAACTATTCCTTTTTTTTTTTTTTTTACTGAGGCAACACTTTGAGACCATACAATATGAAGAGCATACTATGAAGGCTATTCATTCCTCCTATTATAGGCAAAATTTTATGATAATTATAAAGACAAAAGAGTTGGATCTTTAAACATCTATTTCATGAAGTGTTTTACCTCTTTACATTTTAAAAGCTTAGCCTTTCAACATCTGGAGGTGAAACTTATTTGCAAACAAAGAATGGTAGCCAATATTTCCTGTAAAATCAATTCCAGGCTTTCTCATTTGGTGGCATCTTTTAGATGTTTTTCTCTCTTTTTTGTCAGTGACATATTTATTGCTATTGCCTTATGGAGCTTCACCACTTACTTGAAAGTCTGACACAAGAAAATTACATTGTTCGTTCCATGTCAACATGCTGGAAATATATGTGCCGATGTCTGCGGGTTTTGTGTCAACAACTGCATGGACAAACAGGCAAGCCAAAATAGAGGGGAGGGGGGGGGGGGAGAACATAAACAAGAGTGTTGTCACTGTTATTCAAATACCACAATCTACATATATTTTTTATTTGTCCAAAGATTACTGATGCAGATTTCTAATACAAAGATTACAAAATCTATTGAGTTAGGGCAAGGACAGGGAACAAGGGCCTCTTCAAATGCTTTTGGAGAGGCATGTGGCACCATAGCCAAATCTGGCATCTCAAGAAAGGGACACTGCTGGCCTCCTCTGAAACTTAGGTATTCAGACTTAGAGTAGACTCTAGATGCATGGCTAAACCATGAATGGGTTGTTGTAGGTTTTTTGGGCTATATGGCTATGTTCTAGAAGCATTCTCTCCTGATGTTTCACCTGCATCTATGGCAAGCATCCTCAGAGGTTGTGAGGACCTCACAACCTCTGAGGATGCTTGCCATAGATGCAGGTGAAACGTCAGGAGATAATGCTCCTAGAACATGGCCATATATAGCCCAAAAAACCTACAACAACCCAGTGATTCTGGCCATGAAAGTGTTTGACAATACATTAAACCATGAATCTTTATGTTTGTTTGGCTGGCAAAGATTTAAAAATATTCATTTGTTGATTTCTAACTGTTGTACCTCAGGCCTGGAAACTCCTATAAACACAGCACCACACATGAATCCAGAGTATAAGCAATCAGTGTATTGTAAAAACACATAAAATATATGAAAAATCAAGAATGAAGATGTGTAATCCAAAAAAGGATTAGCAATAGGTGATAACCAAACAGTAATCCAAATGTCTCATGCAGATTCCAAGGTAACACAGTCCAGGAATAGCTAACAACAACAACAACAACAACAACAACAACAACAACAATAATAATAATAATATCACAATTACAACGTTAAGTCCACAAGCAAAAGGTACTTAGTAAAACTTGAGCAGGAATACAAAAACAAGAACATAGAAATCTTCGAGGTTACTTGAATCCAAACCGAAAGCTTGGCTTGAAACAAGAGCCAGAGATCTCAGGCCCAGCTTCTCACTCGAATGCTATGTTGCCTGAACTAACCCTTAGATAAACAACTTGCTAATGAATAGGCATCCATTAAGTCATTTCTTTTCCCGTGAATTTTCTCCCCAACTTTTCCACGTAATCGCTCCAACCAGTGCTGTCTATTTTCTGCTGCAATCTGTAAACAAAGACAAAGTTGATCTCCATAGCTCCAGGTGTTTTTTTTTTTTGCCTTAGGAGCCTTCCGTATCACTTAGCTCTTCGCCTGAATCCTTATCTAATGTTGCAGTTTCTGGTTCCTCTAATTGATCTTGAAGCCCTGCACTTTCTGAGTCAGGTTTCTCCCAGAGAGAACCAGAATTTCCCTTACTTAAATCTTCATCACTGTGCCCCGGGAAATCCCACAGGAAATCCCACAATCCTCTTTAAATAATCAATAAACCCATCGGCCTCAGGATGTACTACAACACTAACTTACCCTATATTACCAGATGACAAGCAGAATGTGATCAATAAATCACCATAACACAACCTTGTAGTTTTCTACAATACAAGTTTGCAACAGAGCCAGACTAGCAAAGTAATAACTGGAAATCAAGCAATAATCTTATTAGTAGCAGTTTATGAATTTTGGTGCAATTGCACAATCCGTGTTTTTTTAAATAAAAGGCAAGCATAAATATAAAATGTAAAAGGTAATAAAAATAATAGCGCTGGAAAAGTGGGTGGGAGGGAAGAGAGGAAATAAGGAAGGGAATCTCATCCTGATGTCATGCAATGGGTGACATGGTGGCCCAGATGTAGAAGGGACTCATTGCACCAAGGGGTGTGTGGTGGGATTGGAAACAATTGATGGGGTTTACTTGTTTATATCTAGGGATGGGAGAATCATGAGGAGAATGAGGAGGCAGACTGGCAATGGGATGAATATGGCACTGTACATTAGGAACTGTCACCAAAAGGCCAGCTAAAATACCAGTTTGCCTGCCTCATGCAATTAAGCCCTATAGGTATAGATGAAGGTATATGGCACCATCATGGAAAGGGTACCTTGCTTTGTTTGCATTTGCTTTACCTCAGCCATCAAAAATGGTGACTATGAAGAGAAGAGTTAAGAAAATCTTGAAAGAAAATCATGTTATCTCCACTGAGCTGTGCATTTGGATTTTTCTTTCTCTTTCTTTTTTTGTCTATTTATCTTTTGATGGCATCACATGACAAACTATGTTTCTCCGCATATATAATTGTGTATAACTAACTCATCCCTAAACACTAATTAGTCAAGGTAATTAATCCTAAGAAGTGAGAATTATTCTTCCTTGGAGATCACATTCACACTTAAGGGAAGAAAAGCAGAGATAATTCAAAATCTTCCTGTGACTTCTAAAATACCATACACGTGCCCATTACTAAAACTCCAGGACAATTGACAACAATTGCCACTAATAGGTGAATTCATTGTAGTGGTCAGTTGGTGCTGGAAGTCCAGTTCACCTACTGAGTTACTCTGTCAGCCCCCTAGAGACACCCTCAAACATTAATTTGTAAAATCTTGAATACTGTTTCAGGTGTAAGGTTTAAAATTGTCAGAGAGAGAGAGAGGTGGGGGGGGGAGGGGAAGTCACAAGAGAAAAAACAGGACAGGTTGCTACAGAGTAGCAGAAATACCACCTGTTCAATTTATGAAATGAAAACCCTATAGCAAATTCCTGATCATCATGGTTAATGTGCACAGCTAACAATGTATCATGAAACTGTAATCTGCAAAGGCGATGTGTAGGTACAATGTACATCCAGATCAACAAGTGTCATGGTTCCTCTGTTTCTTAGGAAACAGGTGCTTGATGGTTCCTCCATTCACAACTTTAATGAGGGGAATTGTGACAGGGGTCTTTCTCAATAGCCAACCATGGAATAATGAGACCAAACACAAAAAATAGGTTGAAATGAGAGTGACTTGATTTAGCCTATGTCCTATTTATTTGTTTTGGGACAAAAAGGAACAAACGGGAAAGGAGGAACCCAGGCCTGTAGCGGGGGGGGGGGGGGGGGAGTGGTGGTGGTGGTGGTGTGGTAGTTAAGGGTTCAACCCTTAACCTCTCCTCTCTACAGACCCAGAGGAACCTGATGAAGGTCCATCTGAAGCTAGATGACTTCTTAGAGACAACCCGAATAAATACATACAAAAATGAAATCGAAGTATTTGAATTTCCCATGTTGAGAAATGTTCAAAAGGAAGCAATGCCACCATGCAGAAATATTGGATGAAAAGTAGACATGTCACTACTATGTAAATGGAAAAGGTTGTCCACAATTGCCCATACTTGTTGGGGTGAGAAAGGGATAACTAAGGAAGCATGAGGAATCTGAGAATATCAAAATTGCAAGATATGACCAGATGGTAATGGCAGTAGTGCTACTGAGGAAGTCTACTTAGAACAATTATTGTTGTTTTGTATCTTCAAGACCTATGATGATTTAATGTGACCTTATAACAGGCAAGATTTCTTGGTAAGATTTATACTCTTTGCTATTGCCTTCTTCTGAAGATGAGAAAATTTGACATGTCTAAGGTCACCCAATGGGTTTTATGGCTGAACAGGAATTCAAGCTCTGGCCTATGGACTTGTAGTCCAATGCTCAAACAATTACACCACACTGGCTCCCATTATGTGTTGACTGGCCATTCAACAATTGATTCAATGGAGCCAATCAATCTGGGATTAACCAACAGGACTCCAGTTATGAATTTCATCCAAAATGTGAAGTGACTTAAGCATAAGACTTGGAAAAGTGACATTTTGACCATAGCTCTCAGAACACAACCACCATCTTGGCTATTTCTAGGTTCTTTGCTAGGTTCTGAGGGAAGACAGTAGAAGTCCAAAAGAACAGCAGAACTTCACTCATGCCCAGGTTAGGAAGAATTGAGTGCACCCAAAAATGTAAGTGGAATTTGGGTACTTTGATTCATTTTTTAAATAATTTGGGCAGTAAATTGAACAAAGATAGAGAATTTTTTGTGATAAAGTATCTCTCATCTTTCCTCACTTCCAATTTGCTTCCATGAAGAGAGGGGGCAACAGGTTTCCTCCCTAAATGAAAAAACAACAACAATGTCTACTTGGGATTATAATAGGAAAGAGTCTGTGGTATGATCGATGGGCAATTCCATGGAAAGCTGCGGGGGAGGGAGAAGGACATCCATCATTGTATATCGCATGCACCGATGATGCAGAACCAAAGCACTTGCTCCCTGTGTGTGGCACAGAAACAGCTGGAATTGTAATCAGACCGAGGGATGGAGAAGTACTGGCATTTTAATATCTGTGTTATTAAATGGCTTCCAGATATGTGCTAATAATAAATGGAGAAGAATGTTCCTTCCTTCCCTCCCTCCCTCCCTTCCTCCCTCCCTCCCTTCCTCCCTTCTTCTTCTTTTGCTCTCCATTTTTAAAATAGTGTTAATAACCAATGGGCCACAACCAAGACACAAATCAATCATATATTTTAAAAACAGCATCTTTCTGATACAGAGGACATTACTGTATGCTTGCCACTAACCTGAGTTGTTCCTGTGATGGGGAATAGTGGCAACTTATAGCGTTGGGTAAGTTTGTACAGTTTCTGGCATTGTCACAATAGCAGTGGAAGCTATTGAGTTTCCTTTGAGTCACCTTTGTGGAGAGAGTAAGTGAAATACAAAAAAAACATAATAATAATAATAATAATAATAATAATAATAATAATAATAATCATAACAACAGCAGCAGCACCATGGCTGACATCCTGCTATGACATTTTCGCTCCTTTATTTTTTTGTTTTTTATGTGTGATAAAGTCAGATAAGAAAAGGATGATGGCAACGATGGCATTCATCCAGACAATGAACTGGGTGGACTGGAATCTCATCCAGTTATCCAGGCTGTCACAAATCTGTGATATTCTGCAAATCTGCAAACCTGGACTATCCTCTGTTTTTTCCTAAACCCAAAGTTAACATGCAGCATGGCAACAGCCAACATTTAATTCCAGATGAGTTATTTTTTTAAAAAAAAATCCTTGTAGATAAACTCAGAGGAAAAGGAGGACATTCTACTTTAATTTTGACCAAAATCTTCAAGAAAACATTCATGTTTGGAAAAAAAACAAACCATAATTTAACATGGACCTCAGCAAATGGATGAAGTAATTAACTTGCAATTAGCTTAAATTAACCAAGAGCTATCTGGATAATGCTATAACCTGCAGTGGATTGAAGCAAGAAGTAACGCTAAAATTGAGGTGATGTTCTAGAGAGAGCAAAGCAGAGATGGGAAGTCTGGCCTTCCTCAGTGAACATAAGGTTTGGAAATGAAGAGTGTGCTCCTAGTGGAGCTGAGGAAATAATTCCACAGAATAGGGTTCTGGGGTGGGCAGAAAGAAACTAAATACCTTCTAGAGAATAATTAAGAGTCTTTGAGGATCCCAGTAGATAAGAAGCTGCTAAAAAGGAAACCACAGGATAGTAGCCGAAGTCACTAGAGCTTTGTGCGAGATGAAAAGCTGTTAAGAGAACAGATTGATGAAGAACAACGAAGAAAGCCATCATAACTTAAAGCTGGGAAATGGGAGGAGTTGGTTAGTGCCCCCTTTCTTTCTTTTGTTGGAAAGATTCCTTTCCAAACTAAGAGATGAACCCAGCAATCCACATCCTAACTCACTTAAAATATAATAAAATTGATGCAGATGAGAACAATTTCAAATGTCCCTGAAGCCATTGCAGTCTCAATTCCTGTATGAATGAAAGGCAAACTTGAGACTAGTCACTGAAATGTCTTGAAATGTTTTATATACCATACACAGCCTTTTTATTTTAGTGTCATTTATCTTACAGCAAATCCTCCATATTCCTGGATTTTGCATCCAAGGATTCAACCTTCCAGGACATGAAAATATTCCCAAATATAAACACTGACTTTATCATTTTGTATAAGGGAAACCATTTTAGTGCACCATTGTATATATAACACACATATTATATACATGAACATCCATGGGTTTTGGCAACCACATAGGATCTGGAGATCAAATCTTAGTGGATACCAAGGGCTGAGTATAGTAAGGGATACCCAGAGTCAATCTTTGAGTGGTTAAAAACATTGGCATCCACACTTATGAGCAGAATAACAGAAACATTACAGAAATTTTAAGAAGGGATGAAAGAACCAAACATCTCCAAGAATATTGTGCTTGGTTAGCGACCAATGTTTATTTTATTCTATTTTATTTACTTTATTTTTATTCCTCCTTTCTTCTCCTGAAATGTTCTCTAGGGGACATGAGAGGGGGGATTCATACCAGATTTTGAACAGAAAAACCTGTTCTGTTCAAAACCTAGGCAGAAAAAATGAAATGCAAAGATACAGAAGGTTGGATGCCTGTCTTGACAGCAATATGTGTGAAAAAGATCTTGGAGTTCTTGTGGACAGTAAGGTGAACATGAGCCAACAATGTCATATGGTGGCAAAAAAGCCAATGGGATTTGAGTCTGCATAAATAGGAGTTTAGCATCTAGATCCAGGGAAGTCATGCTACTCCTCTATTCTGCCTTGATCAGACCACACTGTATCCAATTCTGGGCATCGCATTTGAAGGGAGATGTTGACAAACTGGAATGTGTCCAGAGGAGGGCAACTAAAATGATCAAGGGTTTGGAGAACACGCCCTATGAGGAGTGGCTTAGATAGCTGGGCATGTTTAGCCTGCAGAAGAGAAGGTTGAGAGGAGACATGATGAAGGTTATGTATCAAGATGTGAAAGGAAGTCACAGGGAGGAAAGAGAAGGCTTGTTTTCCACTGCCCTGGAGACTAGTACGCAATGGAACAATGGCTTCAAACTACAAGAAAGGAGATTCCACCTGAACATTAGGAAGAACTTCCCAACTGTGAGAGCTGTTCAGCAGTGGAACTCTCTGCCCCAGTCTGTGGTGGAGGTTCCTTATTTGGAGGTTTTATAACAGAAGATGGATGGCCATCTGTCGGGGGTGTTTTGAATGTGATTTTCCTGCTTCTTGGCAGGGGGTTGGAATGGATGGCCCATGAGGTCCTTTCCAACTCTCTGATCCTGGGTAATGAAAAAGTCATTTAAAATAGCAGTCAGTGAGTACATGTCACTTCCTATTCACTTATTCTTTTAAAAATGTTCTTTCAAGGTATCTTTCAAGAGAGCATTTTCAAAATATAGTGCTCTCTTGAAGGCATGTGGTGGCAACAAGATTTTATCCTTGATTGCCATGGCCCTGAACAGGTGATATCTACTTATAGTCGACCATTCCATCGAATCTCTTTCTTATGATCCTATAAATTCAAATGGAATCTTGGTTGTGCTCCAGTTTCTTCTGCATTCTGTACAACCGGAGATATAGATCTATAGATACCTTCTTCTTTTTTCATTCCTTCTTTTTCTGGAAGGTATTTTTTTAAAATAAGGGGGAAAGAAAACATCCATGAAAGCAGCCAAAGTCTCCCTCCACGAAAAAAGTGTCCATTTGCTTCCTAACCTACCATCATTTTGCCAAGAGAGAATAAAATTAAATGAGCAACACCAGAAATAAAAGCAAAGTGTAAAAATAGCAAAATGCTATTCCTATTTGTTCAGCAGATAAATGGAAGAGTCAAAGCTGCTTATTTTTTGAGAGGAGAAAAAAAAATAATGCTAATTTAAGCCAGAAAATGCTAAAGTAATGGATATACGGATGTACATCTTACAGTCAAGAAAACATCACCTAACAAGGTCATTGTTGCTCAGGCAATTATTTTGGCAAATTGGTCTGGAGGAATAAAAATCTAATAACGCAATGCATAACTGCTCAATTGTCCGCCCGCGCCTCAGTGTTACTAGATGAGCAAATTTATTTCGTTAAATTAGGGACATGCTAAAGTAGTTTGTATTGTAACTCCTCACAGGGATCAGCATTAAAGAGACCAGCTTTTCAATGTATTTTTTAAAAACCACCTCCTTTGTTTTTGGAATAAAGCCATTTGCCCTTCTGCCATTGGCTTCATTTGTAGCCAGAAAGTGTGAGCCATTGTGAAATGCCTTGGTGTCTTTGAAGAACTTGTGGGGCATAGCTCTCTGCTCCCCCAAAACACAGCCATTTTAATACCCAAATGACCCCAAATGCCCTCTAGGAGCATAGGGACATTTTCATCATGGCAAATTCTTCTTGTTGACATCCCTTTAAAAAAAGGCTTTTCAGGGTCTAAATATTGCCAGTGAGCAAGCCTGTAGCCAAGGGGGCAGTTTACAAACCTGGTTTACTCCTGAACTTTCTCTGGTTAACCAAATCTCCTGGAGCCCTTAGTGGTGCATTGGGTTAAACCATTGAGCTGCTGAACTTGTTAACTGAAAGGTTGCAGATTCGATTCCGGGAAGCAGCGTGAGCTCCCTCTGTTAGCCCCAGCTTCTGCCAACCTAGCAGTTCGAAAACATGCAAATGTGAGTAAATCAATAGGTACCACTTCGGCGGAAGGTAAAGGCACTCTATGCAGTCATTCTGCCAACATGACCTTGGAGGTGTCTATGGACAATGCTGCTCTTCGGCTTAGAAATGGAGATGAGCACCAACCCCCAGAGTTGGATATGACTGGACTTAGTGTCAGGGGAAAACCTTTACCTTTACTAACCAAATCCCCATACTAAATCTATGAGAAGCAAAAATTAGAGTCCCTCCAGAACTACAAGCACTATCCCAACCAAATTTGGATTATTATTCACATTATTTACCTTTCTACCAATTTACATTGCAACGACAGCAATAGCTGGCATAGTGGAACCAACCATAGTGGAAGCCCTGCCAAAGAAACTATGGAACAGGAACAAAGAGAAGAAGCTATGTCATTGGACTTTAAATGAACAAGAGTGTTTGTGGTGATCAAGTGAAAGCTCAATTAGTGAAAATCCAGAGACTCAATTGCCAGGATATGTATTTCCTGTGGATAAACAGAGGAATCTAAGATTTCAACCCAAATCCAAACCTTACCAAAGAAACAATAGAACAGAAGCAATGAGAAGAAACTGTGTTATTGTTAGACCTTGGACTTTAGATGAACAAGACTGTAACTGATGACCAAGTAAAAGCTCAATTAGTGCAAAATCCATAGACTTCATTGCCAAGGTATACACTTCCTATGGATAAGAACAGGTGTCTAAGTTTTCATCCCAAATGGTTCAGTAGATTTCCCTGGTTAGCCTACACATTTCATGTACAAGATGCACTCTGTAAGTACAATGTGGTTCCTGAAGGAGACCTTGGGGTAAAGGAGGTCATCAGAAGCTTGGGACATTGGTTGCTAAATCATTTGTATGATGGGAAAATGCAATAGAAGTTTTTGACACACACCAAAACATAGAGTGTCATCAGAACAACTTGTGCTTGGCTAAAAACTTATAGCTAATTCACAGTGGAAAACGTCTTGATGACAAAGGAAATCAGAAGAAAGTAGAAGAAAACAGAAAGAAACTCCTGCCAATTGTGGAAACGATTGTCCTTTGTGTCCAACAAGAACAGGCTTAACGAGGGAGCAATTATTCAGGATCTCTTACATGTGAAGAACCTTTGCACAAATATGGTCATTTCAGGGCCTTGTGGAGATCTTGTGCCAGATCAGAAGACACTGACCTGAAAAGTTATCTTGAGGGGGAAATTTTTCAATCCCTCCCAAATTTTCTTTCTGGCTATGGTCCTGTCAGTGGGTTCCCCCTAATGGGGTGGAAATGCACCCACACACCTTAGAGAATATCTTGGAGGGAAAGCATTAAGAAACTCTATTTTTTAATTTTCAGAGAGAGTTAGGATGGCTGCAAGCATAGTGAAAATGTGTTTCACATCACATTGTGCTGCTCTGTTCTTTATCCAAATGAATCCCGATTGATCCAGGAGGTTATCAGAAGTAATATGATCAATTGCTTTCCTCCTGGACCACCAGTCAAATATGACAGAGCTTCAAGCAGGACTTTGACCATCAGAAAAAGTTCTTCACATCCCTGTTTCCATGTCAAAGAGAATCTTGCAAAAATTATATTTGATTTAAAGAATTTTGTTAATTAATAGATGTTCCCCTTTGGATGCCCCTCCCCAAGTAGAAGAGGTAACACCACAGAAAGCTTGGGTATTTTTAAGAATACAGGTAGCCCCTGAGTTACAAACACCCGTCTTACAAATGATTCATAGTTAAGAACGGGGGTGAGACGACAGGAAGTGAGAGAAAACTGTTCTTGGAAGGGAAATTCATGGGGAAAAGATGTCTCCACTGGAGCTTTATCACCAATCCTTGTTTCCACAATAAGCTTTTTTCTAAATCCAGTTATCACAGGGAGAGAAAGTGAGGTGAAATCTTCTGAACAGACAGCAAAATAAAAACCACAGGGGTGTTAGTCCTTCCCTATGCTATCCAAAGCCAAAGCTATGTATAGCTGGAGTTACACTTAAAATGTACCTGTTCCAATTTATAGAAATTCAACTCCAACTTACAGAACCGATCTTGTTTGTAAAGTGGGGACTGTCTGTAATCAGAAACTAGAGCAATTGTGGTGGAGTCCCCTTCTCTAAGGACTGGATGGTTGAGTATCTGCCATGATTATGTGTTGTTATAGGGCAGATAGGGGTTGGACTGGATGGCCCTTGTTGTCTCTTCCAATTCTTTAATTCTATGAATAAGAGAGGAGAATTGAAAAAACTCCCCATGACTGGTGACCAACAACAACATAAAAAGTCCTCATGCTTTCAAGTGCCTGAAGACTAGACTCTGTCTCAAAACAGAGGAGAGCAGCAGAGGGAAAGATGTTTGATCCAATGCTCAAGGGCAGACTGGAAACAATACCTAGCCTCTATGCAGACACAAAATCACTGGGAGGATGTATGCATCAACAAAGTGCTGGAGGCCATACCATCATCCGCCTTGCCTTCCCCTGTTTCTCCCCACATCTGAGGAAGCCAAGAACATCATATAAAACAGAAGGTGCGTGCTTTTCTGGAATCTCCCAGAGGCAAGAAAAAGAGAGAGAAAGAAGAATGGCACAGTAGCTGCTTTGAAAGCCAGAGCTACAGTTCCTTCTGTTTGGGCTAAATAAAATTCCTCAGTCGAGCCCTTGTACGCTTGATTTCCACCTACATTTTTGCACTTCTTTGCAACCAGGGAAGACAGACATACACACAACATAACCTAGGAAGACCTGGTCCAATGTATGCATGTGTTGAGTAGGCTTTATTAAAGCAAAACAGTCTTAATTTCCCATATATACTGATTGTGTGTATATATAGAACTGAGTTGGGAATAGACTCACACCATTAAAGTTAATAGCTGTTATGAAAAAGACAGATGGAGCAAGCTCTGCAGACCAGGACACAAAATAGTGGCTTCAAACTACAAGACTGATTTCACCTAAATATTAGGAGGAACTTCCTAACACTAAGAACTTATTTGCACTTTTTTGCTTGGATTTTCCTTGGAAGTCTTTAAATCAAGACTGGATGTGCATCTTTTAGCAATATTTTGGTTGTGCCCTCCTGCATGGCACGAAATTGGACTAGATGGCTTATCTGGTACCTTCCAACTCCATTTTGGTAAAAGAAAGTATTTAAATATGTGAATATTGCAATAGGGACCTAATGTGTTTTGAGTGTTGGACAAAGGACTACATTATTAAAAAAATATTGTTCCTATCTCCTTGCTTCTAAAGGTTATGGCAGAATAAGGCAGAATACTGCCCTCTTGGCTCCTCCCTCCAACACAATGATATCTCTATCTTTACAAGGAGACAATGGGAGATTCCCATCACATGTTAAATTTCATGTTTTTGCATGTCTACCCAGGGAATTAAAAAGAAGTCGATTGTAGGGGGGAAAAAACCCCATACTTTAGAAACAGTGAAATATCTGGAACCTACAGTATGAGTTTATGTAATTTGATGGGCTCTGTAGGTAGCTGTCTCTTAAATGTGTAGAAACACTGATTTTATTGCATGTGATGAAATCCTAAGACTGGAATAGGAGGGGTTAAATCCCTGCACAGCTATGGAAATCCACTTGGATGCCCCTGAAGAAGTAATATTCTTTCAGAGGAAGGTTGTGGAAAAAAGAGGCATTATTGGCACAAAAGTCCTATGATAGGATTAACATAAGTTAGAGACAACTTTAAGGTACCTAACAACAGCAACATGATGGTTTTGTACAAATCTATAATGAAACAACTCTAAGAATAGAACATACAGTTTTGATTGTAATACCCAAAATCAATACAGGTATATCTTAAGCCCACACAACTGAATAAAATCCCACATTATCTGCTTTGAACTGGAATATATGGCATTGTGGATTTAGATAACCCAGTCCAGAGCCGATATTTTGGGATTTTCTGCCTTGATATTTTGGGTTATATGGCTGTGAGGAAGGGCCCCGAGTTAACAAAGCAGATGTGTGCATTGACATGATTTCTTTAACAGAAAATATGGCAGAAATAGCATGGAAAGACCATCACAAGGAAGAAAAACAGTTCCTAAATATCTTCCAATATCAAAAGATGTTCCTACATATAGGATAGGTTCCTTTGTTGTTTGTTGTTGTGTTCCTTCAAGTTGTTTCTAACTTATGGTGAGCCTAAGACAAACCTATTACAGGTTTTTCTGGGGTTGAGAAAGTGTAATTTGTCAAGCATTACCCAGTGGGCAGGCCCGTAGCCAGGATTTCGTTTCGGGGGGGGGGGGGGGGCTGAATTTTTCAGGGGGGGTTTCGGGGGGGCTGAGTTTCGGGGGGGGGGGGGCTGAGTCTGAGTGAAAGAGGGTCTAGCCTAGCAAACCTTTTGTATCATTACCCCAATACCCCCATGCATATGGGATATATTGAGTATGGTGATCAGATCATGATATGAATAAACATAACAGTTTAAATAATGCACCAATAAGGCCTTTTCGCGAACGACCATGAAAATTTCGGGGGGAAGGGGGGCTGAAACCCCCCGAGCGCCCCCCCCCCCCCCCCCCCGGCTACATGCCTGCCAGTGGGTTTCCATGACTTGACTTTTTTGGTTGGTTTTCTCTCTCCACTCCTGCCATTTTGGTATTCCAGTTACATTAATTGGTATTCCAGTTAAATTAATTCTACAGGAATATGCTTATGTGCTTTTCTTATGTATATCCGTATATATAACATACATCCACATTGCAAAGCATAAGGCACTTCCATTCAGTTTTGATGGTGAAGAGTGCTCAAATCATCACCATCAGCATTACCATCACCATCACCACTACCATCATCATAATCATCATCATCATCTATCATTGCTCCAACCTTTAGACCCAAGAAGATATAGGAACAGAATCCATGAAAAGAACACCAGGGGACAATGACACTACACTTAGCTCTCTTAAAAAAAAGACGTTTGTTTGACTCCAGCTTCATTTAATAGAAGGTCTCAAGCCAACTCCAGAAATGAATTAAATTTTTGCCTGAGCTGAGTCATAATTAGAGACATAAGAAATTAGCCATTAAAGTTAACAGTGAAATCCCACGTGGACCTCTTGTAGATTAATCTATCACTTTGTGTTTTCCTGAGAGGAGTACAAAATGTTCTTTCGGTGCAGTACCACCAGAGCACCAAATGTGTATATTAATTTTTCAGCCTCCCTGATGAATCTTATTTAGAAAATGGATCATAATATAATGGTACATCATTATCAAGCTGACGGAGCTTCCTTATCTTTTCCTATTATAACCAACAGTTACCTGTCATATGGGGAAAGCAAGAAGAGGGGGATTTTTTTTAAAAAAATGAGGCAACATCAAGTGGAATTTCAGATGTAATAAGAAAGGTGGAGAAAGAAGTGAGAGATGGAAAAAGACGGGTATTACAAAAGGACGTTATGAAAGGATACTCCCATTGTTCTTCAGATATAATTGACTATTCAGTGTAATACTTAAAATAAACGTAATAAGCGTTTAGAGCAGTGTATGAATCTTTTGACCTTATTCCTGAAGGGCACAAGGTATCTATGATTCCTCTTTGCATTAAAATCACTCTGCCACACAATAGCTATATGACTCTGGAGTGCAAATCGAGAATGTTAACAGAAATTTCACTGTTACAAACCTACGTTGTATTACTTCCAATTGTTATTTTGGCATGATAGAGGTGAAATATGGGGAACTCGCATCATTGGTGGTATGTGTGTTTTCTAACTATGTATTGGTCCAGGGTTCAGGTGAAGTTTGTGCCTCTAAAAATACAAAAAAAATGTATTGTCGAAGGCTTTCATGGCTGGAATCACTGGGTTGTTGTAGGTTTTTGGGCTATATGGCCATGTTCTAGAAGCATTCTCTTCTAACATTTCGCCTGCATCTATGGCATCCTCACAACCTCTGAGGATGCTTGCCATAGATGAAGGTGAAACATCAGGAGAGAATGCTTCTAGAACATGGCCACATAGCCCAAAAAACTTACAACAACCCAAAAAGTAATTGTCTGGAGATCCATGCATGGAGTAGAATCCACGCACTATATGTAGCTTGTGGGCTGTAATTCCCGCTCCCCCACCCAGTTTTAGATGTATAGGGCAATGCAAGAAACATGGGATGATGTATTGGAAATCAGGTCAAGGCTATATAGACAAATGGAGTCAAGATGTAGGGGAATTTGCAGAAATATAAAAAAGAGGTTGTTTATTTATCCATGGTTTTTCCACTTTTGTAGTGAACCGAAGTTAATTGTAACGAATATTTGTTAAATGTTTTTAATGTTTAAACTATTTTTGCACTGTTGTGGGCATCGAATTGTCCCATTTTGTAAATTGCCATGAGTCGCCCTTGGGCTGAGAATGGTGGTATAGAAGCGTAGTAATTAAATAAATAAATAAATAAATAAATAAATAAGCTATAAATCTCCACAAATAATATTTGTGCTATGTTCTTGACCAGGAATGGTTGACCCGTAGTAAAAATCATTGCAATGGATAAGAATAGTAACAACTAACCATTTCAGTTTCCTGATGGAAGTGAGAGCTCATGAGAGGATGGGTAAATTCTTCAGATGTTGGTTCACCATCTTGAGATGAGAAGTTTGATCTTAGTAAGGACCTCATCATACTTACCAAAATAAGCATCCTAGAACTCTTTGAGCCTTCTTTGCGGATGGAGCCCCATGCTGGCCATCAAATAACATCATGTGACTTGTACAAGAAAGGAGATTCCATCTGAACATTAGGAAGAATTTCTTGATTGTGAGAGCTGTTCAGCAGTGGAACTCTCTGCCCCGGAGTGTGCTGGAGGCTCCATCTTTGGAGGCTTTTAAACAGAGGCTGGATGGCCACCCAAGGAAGATGCTTTGAATGCCACTTCCCTACTTCTTGGCAGGGGGTTGGACTGGATGGTCCACAAGGTCTCTTCCAACTCTATGATTCTATGACTTCTACAGGGGATGCTTCCACCCAAGCATGGGAGTCTTCCTGTGTTATGCTGGCTCCAGTGGAGCCAGCATGCTTCTGCCCTGTTCAAGAGACTCTCCTCCCATGTAATGGGGAAACTATTGCCATGCTGGAGTAGTGTGCGGTGTGGCAGAGGCAACCCTCATACCTGCTGTTTTGCCTCACTGTGTGATAAGGTCATAAGACTTCTTCACCTTCCTCCAGAGAGCAAAGATGATTCAGGAAAACTACTTTGAAGGAATGATATAAACATAAGAAGTGAATATGGACTGTGAAAGGAGAAGTCTCCAAGCACAGCTTCTCATGGATACAGAACTATTTATAAGCCAAGACATCTCTGATGCCCGAGCCAAGCCGAATGTTCATTGCTAATAACTTAAAGGCATTAGCAAGCGAGAGACTTCAAGGGCTTTGTGTTTTGGCTCCTTTCTCCAGAAAAGAAAATAGCTTTCCCAAGACTTTGAACTGGTACAATGGAAACCACACTCATTAGTAATCCTTGGAGCTTGACTTCATTTAAGCCTGCTCGGGGTGTCGAGAGCAATTAATATTGCCCTCCAGGTAAGGTAGTCTAGATTTATTCCCCAGAGGTGGCTTCACTTCCTCAGCCTACTTTAAAATTAGATTTACTCTGTTACAAATCGTAAGTGTTAAATGAGTAAAAACTATTAAACAAGGAATACTGCTGGGCTAAATGGCGAAGTGTTTAACGGTTTACCATGGTATTACCATTTTTATGGTCTATTAAAGCAATTGGAGGAATATCGGTGGTATGAAGAATCAGGTAATTTATATACAAGTTTGATAAAGTGCCATATGTTTGAACAAAAAGGAATCCTCATTTTCTACCATTTGAGATTAGAAATGGAGGTTTGGAGGGCATAGCCTACCATTACAAGGAGAGGAACTGGCAGGAAACTGTATCTTGGCAGGTTAAAACATTCTGACAGAATGTCACTTTTGGATTTAGGAGAAAATTGGGTTAGTAGAAACCCTTCCCGGGTGTTCGGATTCTTTGCCTTTTTTGCTTTTGCATTTGTTTGGGAAATGCCAAAAATGCTATACTTAGAATATGGAGGTTGCACCCCTTGCCATGTTAATTTATCCATATACATTGCCTTCAGTCTTAATTTTTGGCTTCACTTCTCCCCGGTTATATTATCACATACACAAAACTGACTAGCTCTTAAACTGTGCAGTGGTTTGTGTTCTGTGAGGCTGAACAGAATTCTGAATGTATATCTAGGTATGCATCTATACTGTAGAAGTACACCACTTTAACCTCCATGGTTCAGTGCTATTGAATCATGGGGACTGCAGTTTTAGATGATCTCTAGGCTTCATTACAAATGAGTGCTGATGCCTCACCAAACTACAACTCTCATGATTTCATAGCATTGAGCCATAGCAGTTAAAGTAGTGCGAAACTGCATTAATTCTACAGTGTAGATGGACCCTAAAGAGGTTCCATGTTTGCAGTCACTGGAAACAGCAACCTTTGCCAACCCCCCACTATTTATTTATTTATTTGATGCATTTGTTAACCGCCATTCTCAGCCCTTTAGGGCGACTGCATAGAAAAGGGAATACACTTAATAGCGGTCCACCTGCCAGGAGAGCAGAATGTATTAGCGGACTACCTGAGCAGATCACCATTAACACACCATGAGTGGATGCTGAACAGAGAGGTAGCATTGCATCTGTTTCGGACATGGGGATGGCCGAAGTTAGACCTGTTCGCATCACCGGAGAACAAACAATGTCAAGTGTTTTGTGCTCGTCTAAGCCAAAATGTCCTACAAAATTGTCTGGGAGATGCATTCCTACAGGACTGGGGGGGGGGGGGGCACTGCAGTCTACGCCTTTCCCCCATTCCCCCTTTTGTTGCGGGTGGTGTCAAAACTGTTCCACGACAGAGCCCAGGGAATTCTGATAGCCCCATGGTGGCCTCGGCAACCATGGTTTTCTCTGCTGCTACAGATGTCACGCAGGGTGTTCATACACCTGCCGAACAGGAAGGACCTATTAGCTACACAGAACAATTTGGTCCTCTATCCAGATGTTCAAGCCCTAAAACTTACGGCTTGGAGGATATTTCCGAGCCAGTGACTTCTGCTTCTGCTTTGTCTAGACCAGTACAAGCAGTTCTAGATGCTGCTCATAGGCGCTCAACAAAGAGATCTTATACTTATAAGTGGGCAAGATTCACTAAGTTTACTCAGGAGAGAGGTGTCAACCCCCTAGAAGCATCTACATCTGTGATATTAGATTTTTTGGTATCATTAATGGACTTGGGTCTATGCATACCCTCACTGAAGTGTTACCTTGCAGCTTTGTCTTGGTACAGAAGGAAAGCTGGTTTAACATCCTGCTTTAAAGATCCTTTAATATCCTTATTCTTGAAAGGGGCAAGAAATATGAAACCAGCTATAACACCAGTGGCCCCACCATGGAGCTTGGAGTTGGTACTTACTGCTCTGACAAGGCACCCTTTCGAGCCGCTAGCGACTGTAGATCTCTCTTTTTTGTCATGGAAGACGGCCTTTTTGGTAGCGATCACCTCTGCCCGGAGGGCAGGTGAACTTTGTGCACTAAGATGCGATGAACCTTATATGAGGATACATAAGGACAAGGTCGTCCTTAGGACCGATGTAGCTTTTTTACCGAAAGTAGCTAGTTCTTTCCATATATCCCAGGAGATTGTTTTACCGGCTTTCTTCCAAAATCCGACAACATCTTTGGAGAAGTCCCTACATATGTTAGATGTTTGAAGGGCATTAGCTTATTATGTAGATAGAACAGCGAAATCTCGGAAGACACCGAGATTATTTGTGACTTATAGAAATGATACCATAGGGTTGCCGGTATCATCACAACGAATTTCGAAGTGGATTGTGTCAGCTATTCATACAGCTTACCGTGTGTCTGGAAAGGTCTTACCTTCACAGGTTAAGGCGCATTCTACAAGAGCGGTGGCGACGACCACAGCCTTCATGAGAGGGATCCCGATTGATTCAGTGTGTAGGGCGGTGACCTGGTCTACGCCTTTGACCTTCGTGACGCATTACAAAATTGACCTGATGTCTAAGAGAGATGCCGCCTTCGGGAGAGCAGTCCTTTTTTCAGCAGTGGCATGACGCCCTCCATCCAAGGTTAGCAGCTCGCTAGTCTATTACCATAGGTGCAAATCACAGGTGGTCACGAAGGGAAAGTGTAGGTTGCTTACCTGTAAACATGGTTTCCCGAGTGACCACCTGTGGATTTGCACAGCCCGCCCGTCCTCCCCACAGTGTCATGCTTCAGGACTTCTGTCTGCAGATTGCGGCGGAAGAACTGACCGTTAGCTTTGGTGGGGGCTATTTATGTGGTCGGAGGGGGGCGTGGCTTAGCTAACGGCTCTTGGGAGTCTCGAGAATGTCATATTTGTTATGCATATAGTTCAGATTGCTTTCTGTATTGTATATGTGTGTATTGGTTTGCTGTTTTCTTTAACTCTTTGATGTGGGAGGGGCTGCAGACCATGTGCTCAGGTCTGGGCTTGTTCAGGACTCAGACTCCATTTTAAAAACAGTATGCCTTTAGACTCCAACAGAAACTGTATGCGTTAGACTTCGGTAGGAACAGTATGCTTAGAGACTCCATTGGACTTTCAGACTAGACGGGGACTCTATTAGACTCTCAGAACAGTTTTAGATTATGGACTGTCGATTATGAGGAAGGTGCCCTGTGTTACCTACTCAGAGAAACTACTTCAAATTTACTTGTAACTGGATTGATATGCAAAGTACAGGTATGCTGAATACATGAAGTTTGTGAGTAAACCAATTATGTTACTTTTAAAGAAATCTACTTATTTTTGTCTCTTGAGAGCATGATTTAAAGGCAAATATATTTTAAGGGAAAGTAGATGTTTTTGGGCAACGAAAAGGAACACTTCTGAAACTCTGCTATATGTGTGTGTGTGTGTTTTTGTGCATTGGCATATCTTTGTCCCTAACAGTTCAAAGACATATTAAGGATATCTGTTTATCAGCTGAGAAACCTAATTGCCTTGCATGAATGCCATTTTCCCAAAAGGTTATGGCATCATTTTCAAAAGGGTTATGACTTCTAACAAGGTCATGTCTCTCCAAAGATCATAAAATCTCCAAAATGTTATGGAGATTTCCATTTTCCAAAAGCAGTGAATTGACTCAAAGGTCTTTCAGGCCCCTTCCACACAGTATAAAATCCACATTGAACTGGAGTATGTGGCAGTGTGGACCCAGATAATCCAGTTCAAACAGATATTGTGGATTCTCTGCCTTGATATTCTGCATTATATGGCTATTTTGAAGGGCCCTCATTCATAGGGTCATGATAATTCAAAGTTGACTTGATGGCAACTAACAACAACAACAGTAGCAACAAATTGCAATCCTGTATTTCAGCCAAACTAATAACTAACAATTAAACTGGACAATAAAAATTGGAAGGAATTCAGTGAAGCCGGAGTGTCTAATTCTCACAGCTTGACACATTACTGCTCTTGTTCACTTGCATCCTTCCTGTATTTATGGGGAGGTATTTTTTTTTTTGTAAAAAAGATATCTATTAAAAATGCTATAAAAGAACAAATTGTCAACCAGATTTGTCCCACTACCCAATTTGGCCAACTGCTTTGCAGTTGCTTTCATGCACTGAATTACCCAATTATCTCCTAAATTATAAAAAGGCAAATCTTTCACCACCAACTGTTCCTGGAACTGCCAGGATGTGCAGCGTTGCAAAACTGTAGCAGGATAGATAGATATGTATAAAAAATGGTAAACAAAAGCGCCCTCCCAAACAGGAGGAGAGGCTGGTCTGCATATGCCAGTCCCAGTGGCTCCCATCAAAGGAGTGCTTTGCTTCTCCAAGAAACGGAGCCAGCGCCTCTAATAAACTCCAACTCTAATTACTGGCTGCAGATGTATCAAGTGAAGCAAATGAGATGCAGGCGTGCCATTAATTATCTAATGAGGCCAGCCGCCATTCTGACGAGGTGGAGCTGATTAAATATTAAATAGAGGCATATGGAGAAAGCGCTGGAACAAAAGACTGGGAGCGGAATTTTGCAGCTGTGGAAAAAAAAGGATAATAAATTTTTAAGAAACACACATGTCGAACGTGTGTGTTTGTGCAGGTCTCTCTCTGTGTATATAAGTGGGTATACGTGTGTACCTTAAGAGAAACAACCTCTTGCAAAGACACAATAGCAATTTCCCTTAACCAAAGGTAATTAGGACAGAAATGGAAGCACTGAACTCAAAGGGATTCTGGAGACAGACAACTTCTGAAGGTGGGATGCAGATGAAAAGCTTTTGCACTAAAGCGACACCAACAACTTTTACAAGCCAAGGCTGTCAGTTCTTCTTTTAACCCTTCTTGGTTATTAAGACATGTTATTGTGTTTCTGCTGCAAATTAATTTCTTTGCAGCTGTTCCTTTTAGCTTTGTAATGAATCCTGGAGAAAAGTCTTCATTCAGAGCATTGTTAAAATCCGACATTCATGGCCACAGGGTATGAGAACAGCCATTGGCCTAGATGGCTTTCAGTCAGGATAGCATACTTCATCTCCTAAATAATCTCTGACATGAACAAGGTTTACACAACTGGGGTCCTGGGGGACTTCCAAAAAGTTGTCTGATTAAGCCTCAGAGAGACAGCATAGAAATTAATTGAAATTAATCGATGATAGTAAAGCCAGGTTTGCGGGTTGGATTATGATTCTGAAAAACAGAGTTCAGTTCCCTGCTAAGCTATGGAAATCTATTGGATGACCTTGGATGTGTCATACACTGACTCTCTTCACAGGCAAAAGAATGATGTCAGGTCAGAAATAATAATAGTGACAAAATAAGTAAAAAGAATTACCATAGAAGCAGGACAAAACTCCTCTTGTTTGAACTCAAGAATTGCCCAAGATCTTACATGGATGGACATGGACCTCTACTATGGTTCCTCTGTCATGTGACCCAGGACCTTCTTTGTTATGTGATTACCCTCCAACATAGCCACCCCATAACTGGTGGGAGAGGGAGAAGCATTTGGAACATCTTGCTATATCATAGCTAGATTCAGACTTAGTACATCTTACAGTGAAATCCATAGAGTTTGCTGCAAATGTCCATGGGTGATGTCACCAGTCTACACTCGGTTATGGGAACATAGCCTGACATCTCCCCAAATCCATCCATTTTCTACTAGGAAATGAAAAGCTGTTAGGGATGGTTACTGCAATAGTGCAATGAGTTGGCGTCACTGGGACATAGAAGGGATTTGGTTATTGCAAAGGGAGATAGTAAATACTCACATCTTTGATGACCCAAGGGAAGGAAAGGCCTTACAAAAATGCAGAGTGGAATTACTTTTGCATATGTCACTAATGGGATGCCTACCCAAATGTAAATGATAAGAACAAAACATCCTCTCCTGCAGTGCATCCCACTCAAAAAAAGAAACAACATACTTCCAAAGCTGACATGATCATGGCAATTATGGTGACCATGGTACCCCTGGAGACATCTAGGCTCCTTAGTGCTAACTGCCATGATGAAGTTCATTTCTTCTTGTTGGTGGTCTGGATTAAAATTAGAATGACTTTGAGCATTTGTGTGCAGCTCTGTTCCAGTGTTACCAATGTGTCAGGTTCATCACAAGATCTGATGTAGAGATTTCAATTTTCAGCCAAAGACCTGGATTATGGGAGCCCAGGAGAGTTCAGTATAGTGGTGAAAAAATGTCCCATGGCCCACTTCTGGCCTATGGCCTGGGGTGCTCCCCTTACTAGATGCACACTTTTCTTTTCTTAAGGTACCGGTTGACCCTCCCAACCAAGATAGCCTCCCAACCAAGCACAAATTTCTCCTGTCCTTCCCATACCTCTGCTATTTTATTTTGTTGATAACGTCCATCTTTAGTATAATCTCTTTCATATCCATCTGGTGTCCTTTAGGCGAAAGCTTCTTACATTCAAATATAGGGGCTATTTTTATCGCAGAAGAATATGTAAAGCAATACAAAACATTTTAATGGGTTTTTCTGCCTGTGGCCATTTTTTATACTACATTTCCATAATGAAATCCAGTTACAGGCGTTGGGTTTGCTGTAGCTGGCAGTCAGCACAAATAAGGAAAGAATTTTCTGGTCTTGCCAAGCACCTTGATTGTTTATGGCTACTTTCCTCGGGCACCTCGACAAATCAACACCTCTACTTTTCTGTGTTTGAATGCATATAAGTAGCGAACAAAACAAAAACAGCTCAAAAAAACTGTACCTGAAGTATAGTTGATGGTCACCATGAATAAGGTGCTAATATTCCACTATATGAAAACCAGAAACAAAATACAATGCAACCCCTGCATCCTGAACTTATCAGGGACACAGGAGACGATGGTTAACTTAACTGTGCACCCAATATGTGATATCCTCTCTAGGATATAGCTAGGTTCTGCAATGACTTCAGGATGACCTACTAGATGGACCTATCCTTCAGTTAGGGAACAACCAGCACACACTGGATTCAGAATAAGATCACCTGTCATCCATTCGGTGACATACACAGAACTAGGTTCACCTATGGAAATGGGATATTTGGTACAATAGAGGATGACCTTTGTCAACAATATACAATAGCATTCTCAATCTTCAGATTCAGTGGATCATGATCTTGAAGTAATTACTCCTCTGTTTCAGTTTGATTCCTTTATCCTTAGCTCTAAAAGTATTATCCCAGAAGTGTTTATGGATTCCTCTAGATGCCCCATTACTGTGGTATGGTTTTAGTCCAAGAATAATCAGAAGATAGGGTTGACTCTTATCCATGGTTTCAGGTATCCATTAGGGATCTTGAAATATATCCCCACAATTACAGGTATCATACTCTAAATCTATGATAATGTTCCTTTCTGCATTCAAATCAGCTCTGACTTATGGGACCCTATCCTAAGGCTTAATATTACCTTTTTTTAAGGCTTAGAGCAGGCATCCTAAAAATGCAGCCCTTCAGCGGTTTGGGCCTTCAGTTCCCAGAATTCCTGACAATTGAACAAGCTCATTAGGGCCTCTGGGAGTTGGAGGCCCAAATAGCTGGAGGACTGCAGTTTGAGGATATCTGGCTTAGAGAGAATGATTTCACTAAAATCACCCAGTGGCTTTCCATGGCTGAGCACAGATTCAGATCAATTTGTTTTGGAATTTTAGACCACCACCAAACCATTCTGACTTTCCAGAAGCTTAAGGTATGCCTACCTTTAATTCAAACATGATCTTCCAAACATGACATGCTTTCCTTTTCCTTTCTCTTTCTGGATTTCTTCTGTGATCCATCACTGCTGGAAGAAGTGTCTCTTAATATAGATTTCCCTTGGCTCACAGCTGCATCTCTCAAATCATTCTCTGCAGGGAGCTCTCCTCTGCAGCATCCCGTTAATCTCAACCGTCACGTGCTTTGCCTAACCAGGTATAGTGGAGAAGGGGAACGTGAACAAGTCTCATTATGTGCCCTGGCTTAATGCATAAGTCTAAGGTATCTTTAGTGTTAAATATGGAACAGTAAGGCTTGCCTAAATTAGATAATTACAGTGATGGCAACCGATAATGGATCCCCGAGAGGAAAGTGTCAAAGCAGCAAATTCAATCTTGGCTAATGCAAAGTAGTGTGTTCCTCATCCTGTGTTTTGAGGTTCTTCAAAATCTTAGCTAGTGATTTTTATTAAGCCAGAGAGGCAGTGGTGGTCCTACAGGGTAAAGATGGGGAAATATGTCAGTTTCACTCTCTTCCATTTCCATTTTACTTTTTAAAACTTCAGTTTCTTCCCATCCTGGGTATTAAGTTTAGCAAGTCACTCAGAAAAAGTATGAAACAAACCGCTCTTTGTCTGCACCACTTGCATTCCGTGAATAGAGCTCATCCAAGATGGAACGGATCAAGCTCTGGCTGCCTGCCACACAGATATTCATGGTTGGGATATACTTAGGAAGGAGAGAGAAAGAAAGAAAATGATTCAGACTTTAACATTTTTGATACACAAACACAAACTTTAGTACTCCAAAGCTCTAGACCTAGATGAATGAATCTATAAGTTTCAGTGTCTCATAGGGCTAGTAGATTTTTTTGACTTAGTTTTAATTTTTTACATCCTGAGCATGCATATTTCAGCATATGATTATCTAAAGTAAGCTACTTGAAAATCAAAGAACCAGAAAGGGGAATATGGAGGATGTCATGAAATAGGTAAATATACTAAATACTTCAAACCACTAGGTAACACCTTTTCTTCAACTGACTATTTTGTCCAGTGTGCCATCTAAGTTCCATCCCCACTGAGACCTGTTGAAAGTCAACAATAATTTAAAGATCTGTTGGCATACTTATAAAGGGGATGGATCCTTTGGACAGCAGGCAGAGTTACCTACCAAAAAAGGTGGTAAACCAATTCATTGCCACACAGGAGAATGGGGAACACAGTACCAGATGCCTCCCGATGCAAAAGTAAAAAAAGGATTTCCGCTCATATTTGCCAATACAGATTGCTAAGTTCTGTGCCTTTGTCTAAGTCAACTCAGTCAACTCTGTGGTGAAAAAAGGGTCATGTGTCATTCTCAAGCTTTCAGTCAACTTTATATGGGTTCTGAATGGAGAGCAGTCATAAATTGTCCATCCCAGAAAACAGACACTTTAACAGTTTTCTGCACTGAACCAACCTCAATAATCTTTCGCTTGTGGTGATACAAAATGGCCATTTCAAAAATTCCACTTTGTTGCTCTTAGTTTCCTAATTTCCATACCATCAAGTCCCAGGGAGGGTTCGGAAGCCCTCAAAGGCTTACAGAACCTATGTAGTACTTTTGCAATACTCTTCTGGTCCTAGAAAAAGTTAGGACATCTCTCTAGTCTTTGTTTTTATTGATGGTGCAGTGAACTTTTAAAAAGGTGATTTTATTTGCTTGCAAAGTTCTCACCTGAACTTGAGCTTTACTTCATTGTGAAAGTAAGATGCCTTGGATCTAGTACAGCTTCCATTATGGAAGAGGAGTATGATATAAATCTAGTAGTACACTGCATACCTTCCCAATGTTTTGTTCTTTAGAGGTATGTTGATGTTTTAGCATAAAGAAAGTTCAGAGTTTGGGCCATGAGGGAATACCAAGAGTTCTTCTCAGACTAAAACAATATTTTGGGAGGAAGGCACAGAAATTATTGTTGCAGACAATTTTCCTTTATTTTGAGTGGAAAATGCTTCTGAAAACACTGCGAAGGCAATATTATCTATTTCTAGCCATGCCTCTCTCACACCCAACCTTTTATAGCTGCTGAAGCATTTTTATAATTCCTTAATGGAAAAAAAGAGAGAGAGATGAACTATGCCTTCAGTCACTTAAATCCTGCAGGATCCTAAATTGGCTCATTTAATCTGCACAGGCACTTAAGACATTTCCTAATTAAAGTACATTAAGATGCTCACCAAATAAAGCTTTCTTCAGACAAATTTAAGGAGTTGACTTCAAACCATGGGAGGGCAAAAGATGGCATGGTACCACAGGGAAATCCCACATTTTCCCTGCCATATCTAGGGATGCTTAGGATATACTCTGAGCACTGCATTAGAAAGCAGGTAGTCTGTCTTCCACATGCATAATTTCTATACCCAGAAATATTGCTCCCCAAATTGATGCCATTTTACTACTCCATTGCATATAATAGGATTTGAGCATCCATGGATTTTGTTATCCGCAAGAGTTCCTGGCACCAAAATCCTAGTAGATACCAAGGACCAAGTGGACTTTCCAATAGACCCATTTCACATAGTCAAATGTGGGTCAGCTGATTTTTACTCCATCCCAAGACCCACAACTTCTAGGTAGTTTTAAATTTAAAGCTTGGATGCTATAGAAACTGTTTAAATAGGTCACTTGGTATGTGAATTTAAGATTCTTGGATCCAGGGTAAGTCTTAAATAGCATAATAAAAATAAACAAACTGTATCTCACAGAAGTTGGAAGGAATGTTTTTTGCTAAGAGACTTGCAAACCTGATCAGGTGGACTTTAAACTAAGCTGCGTGGGGAAGGTGATAATATCCTTTGGAACAGTAGTTTATCAAGACCTGGAGGGAACATCCCAAAGGCTAAAGAGGGAGCTGGACAAACAGAACAAGTGCCAAGCAGTGAGAAGACAATAATCTCAAATAACCAGCTATGGGGGATATTCCATGAACTTAGATGTCTCTACACAAATGCCCAGAGCATGGGAAATCAACAAGATTGAGATTTTTAAAGATGGTGTCTAGTGATGGAACTTTTAGCACAACAAAACAGTTACGGCACAATAGGGATGACTGAAACCCAGTGAAACATTCCTGTAATTGGAATGTAGTAATTGAGGCAGATAACTTATTTAAGAGAAATAAGTCAAACAAGAGAAGAAGTGGAATAGCATTATATGTCAAGGAAGTTTACACCTGTGAAGAATTGCAAGATTTCAGTCCTAGAAACCAAGTTGAGAGCATCTGGATAAGAATTAAGGGAAAAGGGACTGAAAAAGGTATAGTTATGGGGTCTACTACCGACTTCCAAGCCAAACTGAAGAACTATATGAAGTTTTGCTTGAACAGATGACCAAACATTCAGAAAGGAGAGATTCAGTAGTAATGGCAAATTTCTATTCTAATATTTGTTGGATAACAAGCTCTGCCAAGTGTACAAAGTCCAAGAAATTCCTCCCTTGCCTTGTCCAGAAAATGGAAGAGGCAACAAGGGGGGTCAGCTATTCTGAATCTGATCTTAGCCAACAATGAGGATCTGGCCCACAATGAGGATCATTCCAGGCCCTGACATTTCACAGGTCAGCTTTGAGATTTTTAAAGATGGTGTCTAGTGATGTAACAGAGCACAGCGCCTGATGATATCTTTAGGCCCTGTGCTACAAAAGAGGCATGTCTAATAGGAAATGTCTGCTGCACCTACAAGCCAAAGCAATGGAAGGAAGCATCCCACAAGAAAATGGATGGATAGATAATAGATAATAAATAATATCAACCCAGTATTTTCAGCCTGAGCTTCATCACCTTGCTCAGTCAGAGCTTTTCAAATTATGTGTCACAACATGTTAGTGCATAGTACAAACTTAACAAGAATGGAGAAAAATCTTGGGGATGGATGCCAATATATTACAAATTATATATTTTTTTAAAATATAAATGAAAGGCTTTCATGAGATATGTTGTGTCACCACATATGCCATTATTACAATTTATGTATGTGTCTGTATCTCTTATAAGGGGTTGATTGAACCTCCAGTTTGCTATAACTGAATCACCATGTTGAAAAATAATGCAAGTCTCAAAAGTTGGTCACCAACATGAAATGTGTAGAAAGTGCTGGCCTATGTGTTGATTCACCTTCCAACAATTCATTCCATTGGTCAGCTTTATTTAGGACTATGCAACATGATGCAAGCCTTTGATTTTAGTTTGCTGTGAGAATAAAATTAAACACTTTCCTATCCCACAAACCAGCTCATTTCCTCAATGCTTTCCCTCCAATAACTGACCACACAAATGCAAGTGTTTCAATACTGAGACAGGCCAGCGGTCAACATCAATGAAGAAGCAATTGGTAGAAGAGGAGAAGCCCAAATGAAACAGGGAAAGGGAATATGTTATCGGAAATGTAACTGAAATAAGCTAGTTACTGAAGGTATTTCCATCTGCTGTAACATCAAGAGGTTCATTTAATCTATATTTTATATGTCTAAAAGTGTCTGATCGCAGCAGGAGTCTTACAAACAAGCCATATTGAAAGCTATTTGTTACACAATCTCCCACAGGAAAGGATTCTAATGTCCTTTACATTTAATATAGCTGGATCCTATAGGATGTGTGTAGCTATGACAACTATATTGCAATACTTGCAGACTGCTATGTTAAGATGCCCCCAGAACGCTCTTGTGATATAGCCTAAATTGGGGTTGGGAAATAATTTAATTGGTGTTTGGACTTTGGATCCCTCTTGGGCCTCCTGAGACTTTTCCAATGAAAAACAATTGAGTTAGAAATGTCTACATTTACCATGCATTTGGTGAAAATTAACACATGTGAAAAACCCAATGTCCTTTTTTAAAAAGATCCATAAAGTTACAACAATACAAAACAGAAACAAAACCTACAATTCTGTTGTCTAGTTCCAAATTGATTAGATTTGTTAGGCCAATTTTGATATGGTAAATGAATGCATAGGTAAATTCAACAAATTCATCAGTCTAATTGGAACTAACAATAGGATAGGGAACATTTTTTTTCTGCATACAAAATTCTGCTCTTTGTGCAAGAATAAATGTGTGGTTTTTTTTCCATAAAGAGCTGAACTGTGAAAATTCTCAGTCTTGGATTTTCTTCATCAGGGGTGCTTGAAAAACATGGGTTTGCTTGTTTCTGTAATTTTTGGCTATTTTTGAACATTCAATACAGCTGTTTGGGAATTGGTTTAGTCACTAGGAATCTAAATGCAAAGTGCCACAAACAAAACATGGGCCCAGGATAGATAATCTGTACATATGTGTGATACAGAATCATTAAATCACAAAGGAGAGGTATCAGAGGAAATGAGAATTAATGTTTGCTGACATTTTCCTGGGTTTTGTTTTTAGCCAGAAGCAATTAAATTGCACTTAAGGCAGGCCTCTCCTCCCATTCCCCATGGCAATAAGTAGGCACTATTTACAAATTTTGAAACAGCAACCCAACATTGTAATGAAATCCTCTAACAGCTGACCAAGCGTTTAAGCAAATCCCTTGCTTTGTTCATGTATAAGCCTAGAAGTAAAGAAAATGGACCCCCCAAACCTGGGGTGACTTATCTATGAGTCAATGCAAATACTGTATTTTAAATCTTATCTAAAGAGGAACCACCCCCTTCTCTGAGTAGAACAGTGAAAGGTGATAACTTAATACATTCTGGAAGAACCTGAAAGAGCGCCAGTTCCACCTACTTTCTCTATCACTGCACTGCTTTTGGCTCTTGGATGCTTCTCCTCAAAGAAACACCAAAACTGGAGCAGGAGGAGATTGAGGAAGAATAGAGAGGGAGGAAGATGGAGGAAGAAAAGAATGAGGGCAGAAGAACAGAGAAACCAAAGGAAAAACATTAGTAATAGAAGAGATGGAGGAAGAAGAGAGGAGAGAAATGAGAAGGAAGATTAGGAGGAGAAGGAAAGGAGGAAGAAAAATGGAGAAAAAGGAAGGAAGAGGAGGAGGAAAGGGGGAATAAGAAAGGATGGAAGGTTGAGAAAAGAAGGAGACAAAAGAAGAGAAGGGAAAAGAAGAGGAGGGGAGAGGGAGGGAAAGATAGGAGGAGGGGTGGAAGAAAGAGCAGAAGGAAGAACCTTGGAGATAGAAGAGACAAAGGACAGAGGGGAGAAAGGAGAAGGAATATTAGTGGGAGGAAGAATGAAGAAGAAAAAAGAGGAGGAGGTTGAGGAAGGAAGGAGGGAAGAGGCAAAAGAAAAGGAGGGTATAGGGAAGGGAGAAAGGAGAAGGAAGAAAAGAGGATGAATGGAAGAAGAGAGAAGCTAAAGGAATAACATTGGAGACAGAAGAGAGAAGGAGAAGAAGGAAATAATAGAAAGATTAGAGGAAGGAGGGGAAGGAGGAAATAAAATGGAGAAAAGACAGGAAGAGGAAAATGGGAGGAATAAAAAAATAGGAGGGGTTAAAGGGAAGGAAGGAAGGAGAGAGGAGAAGGAAAAGAGGAGAGGGGGAAGGGAAGAAGTAAAGGGGGAAGAAAGGGAAAGAAAAATATTGAAAGAAGGTGAAGGAATAGAAGCAAAAGAAGAGGAGGAGGAAAGGGAAAACAGCTGGAGAAGCCTTGTGTGAAAGAAGCAACCATCGGGAAGATGTCTGTTGCTTCTGTTGTGTAAAGAACTGAATATTTGCCAAGGTGTTTAGTTCAGCTGTTTCTATCCACGCCGCTACCCGTTGCTGGTTTTAGTTTGGTCACAGCTGAGGGATGTGTCATACAACCCTACCTACAATAAATTCAGACGAAAAGCCTCGGAAGCCCCCGCATTCTGCATTCCTCTGGCCCCCGTCCTTCTATGCTGGCCGACAGGCTCTAAACAAACCCATACATCCTCGTCTTGCAGGGTATGAATTATCTATCAGGAACTTCAAAATAAATGAAGAAAAAAATGACTGAATATTTAAACGTGCTGCAACTCCATCCCAAGATAGATCATTTCAGACCAAAATTCATTTTTTTCCTCTGGATATCTACTACTGCTATAAACTTCCAGTTTATCATATAACATTACAATTTATGGTATAACCAGCTTGTGTACAGACCATAAACCCTTTGTCAATGCCACTGCAAAGATTTTATAGGCCGTAAATAATAGAAGAGTGATGGTATCTATCCTTCTTCTTTCTCCCAGCACATCCAATATACTGGACTTTAAACATGTCAAAAGACTAGCTTGTTTTACATACAATAAAGGTTACTATCAGATTTGGATAAATAAAAAGCTGGAGATGCATAGTTTTGCATGAATCTTCAGTTTTATAAAAATGCATCAGGTCACATGCTGGAGGCTGTGATGTGAAAGAGCTATTGCAACCATCAACTCTTATTTATTGCATCATTAATTTATGTCACATGGGGGGTTTTAATCTCCAGACCAAGATAATCTGAGTGGAAGGTTTCAACCTCATAAAATTGCCAAAGGGATGCATTCATGTCACATTCTCCAAATGATGGAACTATGTTTTTAGGTATCCTCAGGTGCCCATTTTATTCTGTTTTCTTGGACTTTTTTTGGAGATGTAAAATCATGGATAATAGGTGACCCTTTTATTTTTGATGGGAAAAACACCAGAGGAACAGAGAATAGGCTGTTGCTTGTATAGGAGGCCTTAAGTCAGTAGTTCTCAACCTGTGGGTCTCCAGATGTTTTGGCCTTTAACTCCCAGAAATCCTAGGTAGTGCCATTTTTCCAGGTTGTCTTTTGATTTGCCCACTCTGCTTCTGAGTCTATTCAGGAACTTCCAAGTTGCCCATTCTTGGTTTGCCCATGGAGGAAGACCTTCAGCTTCTTGCTGTTGCTAGGGAGACATTAAGAGGAGTGGTGGTTCTCATGAAACTTTTCCTTGATTTAAGTCTACTGGGAGGAGGCTGATAGCCATACAGTGGGTGGCTTTCTCAATCTTATTTCTCTAGCAATTGGCAGCAACTTCCCCTCACAAATTGGGGCGGGGGGGGCAATGCATACTTATAGAGCCTATCAAGAGGCGTAGGTTAAAGACATCCTATGATTATTCTACATGTTTTATTTAGTGCTATATTCACCTGCTTTGAGTGGGCAGATGTGTGCCAAACAAGGCAGGCATACTCAGCAATTGAGTAAGGCAAGGCCAGGACTGATGTTCTTATTAATTTTGGATCTGCACCCCATGCACTATGGGTAAGTTTCCACAGGATGTTATTGTGTGCAGCTACTTTCTGCTTTGTGTTCACACAGTGTTTCCTAATTGTTAGTGCTCGATCTAAGGTGAAACTGAGATATTTAGGGTGGGAACAGAGATTGAGCTCTGGCCTTCCCAGGTAAACTTCAGTTTCTTGTTGGCTTCACGATTATGTAGGTGGAAAGCACACACTTGTGTCTTGGCAGGGTTTGGCTCCAGGTGGTTATCTTTGCAGTAGCTGGAGAGATCTTTCAGGGCATTAGTAAATTTGTTTTCAACTGTTTCAAAGTCTTTTGATTGTGTTGTTAGGGTAAGGTCATCAGCATATGTAACCTTTTTGTGAGTGATGGTTGAGGCTGATTGTTAGTAAAAACATTAAACAAGGTTGGTTCAAGAACGCTGCCTTGAAGTCAGAATACTACTGTAAAAGAGAAATGGTGACTGGATTTCTTTGATGCCATCTTCCAAATAATCACATAGCAAGTGACTAAGACTGTCATGTGTCGAGAACACAGTGACTACGAGGTGAGTACAATTTATTTATTTTTTCAGTGTAAACAACCCCTCTGAGTTCCAGCCTTCCTACATGGAATAACATTAATAATCATGGTCTATTCTACTTCTGGATGGCATTTGCCTCATTCTTTAGTCTATTGGCAAGGAGAATCACCTCCCTCCAATAAAGGATGGCAACAAGAGAAGATCTTGATAGTAAATAAATACACGACCCAGAAGCCAATATAAAACCTTCCAGGAATTCTAGCCAAAAGGCTGTCTTATCTCCAGTTAAAGAGGACTATTATCACTCACTTCCCAGGAGAAAGCAAAGCAGAACTGATTTGATTAAGAACAGATTAACCTCACTAACACAGCTACCCTGGGTTTTACACCTGTCACTTTAGCATGACAATTTATATTTATTCAAAAAGCCACCAGACAGTAAATTAAACATTGCCCTAATTAGAAAAATGTCATATGGTTACAGTGGGGAAGCAAATGGATCTCATTCCTATGCAGGTCTGGGGCAATGCATGTTTCAGGGTGGAGTGCCATCAATACTTTGACACCGTAATTTCCGAATCAAATGCTGTTAGGCATGCAAGTCAAGAATTCATCTTGGCGCAAAGGGAAAGGGGATGGATCTGTATCATGTTCAGGGAAAGAAATTAGCTAGGCATGCTATGCTGGGTATTTTTGGCCAAGTAGCTTGATTGCTTTATATTAACATCAGATTTGTTGCTGGACACACCAGAAGGGTTCTGAAGATATGATACAAATACAGAGCTGGCAAAAGGTTGCTTTATTTGGACCATATTTGCCCCCAAAAATGCTGCAAATGTGGTCCAAATAAAACAACTTTTTGACCAAAGCCTGTCCTGGGGGAGACTGCACATTCTTCCCATGAAGAAAGACCCCTCTAGAACTTCTAGCATTTCCAGATTAAGAAGTGGATAATAAAAGAAGTGGGTGATAAGAAATCCACTTTGATGCATGCAGTATGTGAGCTACTAAAAAGTCCAACCTCTTGAGGAAACCATAGAAAGAATCCAGTGCTTTTGGAAAGGTTCAGTATATGAAAGCACGTCATGCTGAGATTTTGTATTAACACAACTCCTGATATTTTCTCCTCAAAACATGAGAATGGCATGAGAAGAGTGTACAAAGTTGACTACCGTATATCATGTATAAGCTGAACTCATGTATAAGTCAAAAGCAGTTTTGGGTTAACACTGTGGATTTTGATATGAGCTGTAGATAAAGTTTATAGGAGATGCTGGCAAGCTGGAATGTGTCCAGAGGATGGCAACTAAAATGATCAAGGGTCTGGAGAACAAGTCCTATGAGGAGCTGGGCATGTTTTGCCTGAAGAAAAGAAGGCTAAGAGGAGACATGATGAGGGCCATGATGAAGATGTGAAGGGAAGTCATAGAGAGGAGGGAGCAGGCTTGTTTTCTGCTGCCTGGAAGACTAAGATGCAGAACAATGGCTTTGAACTACAGGAAAGGAGATTCTACCTGAACATTAGGAAGAACTTCCCAACTGCGAGAGCTGTTCAGCAGTGGAACTCTCTGTCCTGTAGTAGTATTCTTTGGAGGCTTTTTAACAGAGGGTGGATGGCCATCTGTCGGGGCGGAGGGGGGGGGGGGGTTGAATGTGATTTTCTTGCTTCTTGGCAGGGGGTTGGACTGGATGGCCCACGAGGTCTCTTCCAACTCTACGATTCTATTATTCTATGAAGTTGGGGATCTTTTTGTGGAGAGGGGAAAGCATGTTGATGTATGACTAAGTTGACCCAATAATTTTGGATCAACGTTTTGCTTAAAATTTCTAGTCTTACAACTGGATTCATATTTAGCTGGTGAATTGAAGATCTTTTCTATTGTCATCATGTATGCTATAGTCAAAAAGGAGTGCCAACACCTTGCAAATAAACAACATTCTGGTGGCAGTTCTGGTCTCAAGAATCCCAAGTGATGGGTGCAAAACTTTCATCAAACTTGGCCTGGGATGGAAATGCTTTCAAGTAAGGCCAGAAAATGTTCTACACCATGACCGGAGTAGCCCTCTGAGACAGGAATAAGTATTGTTCTCCCCCGTGCCTTTTTAGATCGAAAGTTGGTTATTGTCACAGCAAGATTGATACCGCAATCATTGCCACTGGGGGAATGAAACAAGAGGCTAGTGCTGAGCTAGAAGGAAGCAATCCAAATAGGGCACCTGCTACTCGTGCCTTGTGTCAGTGCAAGAGTGTCAGGAATGAAAGAAATTGGAGAAAGGGAGGGGGGAGACAAGTGAGAGAAAAACAACAACAGCATTAGAACAAGGCCACAAAACCTAGCGTCCCCTTTTCTAGCCGTTCAGAGATGCTCTTCAAAGGACATGCTGAGATTGCCATTTCAGTATTCCATGGGATGCAGTTTTGAAATTGTCTTGCCGGTGACGTGAATCTGATCGGATGCCTCGCAAGCATCAGTCAGCAGTATGCCATATGTTGCCCCATTCCACACAACAGTCAGAATGGCCTCATTACAATTTGTGAGAACTGTCTGGGTATCACATATCTCCTTGGCAGGCTCCAAGCAAAGAGTTATTACTTTATTTATTCCGTGCTGACGAAATCACTTCCAGGGCTTGATTTTGCAGTTGTGAATAGAAGGGTGAGCTGGAGGGAGAGGTTTTGGCCAGTGTGGCCTGCTTTCCTTGGCCAAATTGAGACTTCAGGGCTTTGTCCAGACTTCAGTGCAAGAAGGAGGAATCTCACTGCCTTGAAAACTCTACACACACACACACACAGATATACACAGACACACACACACATTTTTCTTTGTTAGACTTATCACTTCTAGCAATAGGCTGTATGGAAATGGGCTGTACTTAAGAATTTCTGCAATAGAAACTGCTGTACCATTTACTAGACAAAGAGTATATATGAGTGAAAACTAAGGGTGACTCCACCTCATCAGATGGGGTTCTTCGCCATCCTAGAATGCAGCTGGCATGCTGCCATGACAGAGTGCTCTGGAGCCCATCATATGACACAGGACTAATTTTATTGGGGCTCCATTGGGCTCAGTCCCAGCAGCAGTAAGAGGAGACAGGTGACTAGCCATCTCCTCATCGAAGAAGCAGAGGACGGCACAGGAGGAAGCCAGGGACAGCAGGGAAATGTCTTGGGATGGCTGCCCATGATGAACCACAGCAAGGGGACAAAGCTGGGCACTGCCCCATGGTTTCCCATACTGTCCCTTAGGGATGTGCGATTCATTAAAAATGGTTCAAAAGTCATTGCAAAACTGGGGTGGGGCGGGGCACTTGCACTTTGTTTCTTAAGTGTTTCTAAAGTATACTTAGTAAAACTTTTGTTACTATAACAAGAGTAACAAATTTTGTTACTATTTTGTTATAGTAATTGCACTTGTGCATAATTACTATAAATAGGGAAACTTCAGGGGCTCATATCTATCTCATTTGTAAAGCTGTTGGGGTAAAACGCGCTGCAGTGGTAGAACACATTTGCCCCGTTAGCCTGCTAAATTTCGGAATGTTTCACTTATCCATTGAGTTTTGGCGAATTTTTCTAAACACTTTTTTTAACAATAAAGAAATCTGTTTCTAGTTTCAAAGTGTTACTTCCTGTTTAATTGTGTAGTCTTTACTTTGAAAGTAGTTGTTCTACTCCACAAACGTTGCTTTTGTAACAGAAACTTTGCTAAACTGTAGAACAGGGGTCCCCAAACTTTTTGAACAGAGGGCCGGGTCACAGTCCCTCAAACTGTTGGAGGACCGGATTATAATTTGAAAAAAAAATGAATGAATTCCTATCCACACCTCACATATCTTATTTGTAGTGCAAAAAACACTTTAAATAATACAATAATTAAAATGAAGAACTATTTTAACAAATATAAACTTAGCAGTTTAGAATAAATATAAACCTAGCAGTTTGAAAACATGCAAATGTGAGTAGATCAATAGATACCGCTCCGGCAGAAAGGTAACGGCGTTCCATGCAGTCATGCCGGCCACATGACCTTGGAGGTGTCTATGGACAACACCTGCTCTTCGGCTTAGAAATGGAGATGAGCAGCAGAGTCACAGAGTTGGACATGACTGAATTTAAGGCCTCCCCCCCTTCTCCTGCCTCCTGGATGCGGCAAGGCCGCATCCCAAAGGGAGGAGAGGCTGAGTCCACGGAGGTGGCGGGTCAAGCAGGCCCAAGCCGCTTGGCCCGTTGCCTCTGTCCCCTCTCCTGCCTCCAGGATGCAGCCTCGCTGCATCCTGAAGGGAGGAGAGGCTGAGCCCACGGGGGCAGCGGGCCAAGCAGGTCCAAGCAGGCCCCTTCGCCCACCTCACACCCTTCTCCACAGCCCGCGGGTCAGATAGATACCCTCGGGGGGGGGGGGCAGATCCGGCCCGCGGGCCGTAGTTTGAGGACCCCTGCTGTAGAATATTAACAAACGTATTGGAACTCTGGCAGGGAGTGGCTACACACCGATCTCTTCACCTGATTGGTGCTATTTGATGCTAATGCATACTGGCAAATGTAGCTTAGGGCAGAGCCTTTGGAATTCTTTGGCATAGGGCTTCTCCCCTTCCCAAAAAACATTTCCCAGAGTTCTGCATTATTCCCAAAATGGACTGCTCCTCCTCTTTAAATGGCGAGAGGTCATTAATTCCAGGGATTCTTAAATATTTTGTATGAGCCACGGAAGCACTTCAGATATGGAAACTTGCAAAACTTCCAATTTCTGACTCTTCCAATTTTTTTGCACATGGCTCCTGTTTCCCATTGTCCCCAGGCATCTGGACCTCCAGGTGATGAGGTCCCTAGATTTTGAAGGAAAGGTAGGACATGAATTTAATAAATAAATCATTTCAGGGGGTTTATTTCATGGGAAAGACCATGTCATCTCCTGATAACTTGATGCAGAAGAGTTCCCACAGAAGACAAGCTTTAGCATTTATCTTTACTTAGTGAATAAGCTGTTTCTTCCCAAAAAGAATAAAAATGCAGAGGAAAATGAATCTGGCGTATTACAGCTGTCACCTTTAATACATCCATGAAAGAAAAGTATCCCTTATTACACTATTGATAGAAGAGGCAAACCAAGTGTTTCGTCGTATCCTTACTTTAGTGCATTGGGCTATTGAATCTGATTGTTTTTGACCAAAAGGTCACCCTTTCCAGATGGAAAATGAATCCAAAAGCAAGTTGTTTCCTCTCTGAGTACAGAGAATCCATTTAATGCTGCCCTTCCAACACAGAAACACACACACTACACACATTCACAGAGGCACCAGCCTGGTTATTGAAACTGGTGTGGGCAAATTCCCTTTGATGGACTCAGCATTTTTAGCGGGCATTGACAGAAACTAAATTGGAAAGAATGCAACAAATGTGAGGTTTTAGCGGAGTATCGACTTGATATAGATTGAGCAGAGGCGAGAGAAGGGGAGGGTTAGAAAATATTGTGCAGCGTGCAAGTTGGAACTCCATGTTGTCTCATTAAAAGGCTCGGCGACAGATAAGGCTGTCTGTCTGGTTTGCCCTTGACTCTCCATCAAGTGGATCATTCCTGTAAGGAGCTATAATATCCCATCGCAGGGCACTTTGCTAGGACTGCTAGGCACAACTGCGTAACAATGGCAATGACTTATAAATAATTTTTTTTTAACAATCAGGCAATTTCTTTTGTGCATCTAGGGCACAGCTGCAAAAAAAGAAACATCTCTAAGATATCATATATACTGGTATACATGTCTAGAAATTGTACGCAGAAAATCCCAAAAACGTCAATGCAACTATTATATCTGAACTCTTGTGAAAAAGGAACCATCTATGAGTGAAGTGTTGAAAGGCTGGATTTTAGACCATTCCAGAAAAACTTCAAAGGCACACCAACTCTCTTTAATTTTTCCACCATGGCATGACTTCTGGGCTTTCTGAATCCCTGGGTAGAAAATGGCAGAGGCAACCAGTAATATCTGTTCATCTGAGATGGCACTGGCACTTTGCCCTGCCCCCCTTGCAGAATGGCCCTCTACTTAACCACAGTCTTACCAAAATCCATAATTTTGGCCCCTAAATCTGCCCTTACACACAAGGGCAATTTATACACAAGTATATATAACATATAATTCAAGTCAGATGGCTATGGAGAACCCATGAATTTCATACGGTTTTCTTAGGTGAGTAATAGGCCCCATCTACACTGCCTTAGGAGCCCTCGGTGCCACAGTGGGTTAAACCGCTGAGCTGCTGAGCTTGTTGACCGAAAGGTCGCAGATTTGAATCCGGGGAGCGGCGCGAGCTTCCGCTGTCAGCCCCAACTTCTGGCAACCTTGCAGTTCAAAAACATGCAAATGTGAGTAGATCAATAGGTACCGCTCCGGTAATGGCACTCCAAGTAGTCATGCCAGCCACTTGACCTTGGAGGTGCCTACGGACAATTCCTGCTTTTCGGCTTAGAAATTGAGATGAGCACCACACCCCAGAAGTGGACACAACTGGACTTAATATCAAGGGAAAATCTTTACCTTTACTTTTACACTGCCTTATATGATCAGTGTAGACTCATATAGATTCTAGGTAAACAACTATTCCTTCATTGATACTACCTCCCTTGGTGCCATAGCATTACAAAATATGCTATGTAACCCTTGCAGTGTCAGCTCCTTACTTTGAAATAACTTTCTAAGCACCAAGGAACACAAATAACAGAGTCACAAGCATTTTGGAAGTTAGCACATGGAAAGCCATTTTTTATTTCCCCTTCATTTCCTCCTTATTTGATTCCTTGTTAAGTCAGCTTGTTTGCCTTATTTGAAACAATCAGCCATGACACTAGAGGAAAATGCATGCAAATCAAATGTGATTTTTCTAACCCCACCCCTCTAAACCCAGAAAATGGGATATATTGGATTTAGGGATGCAGAGGCACACAATGACATGAAACAGAAATACACTGAGATGTCCATTTCTCACTTTTGCACTTAGTTTAAACCAATTCAGGTATGCATACAACAAAATGGACATGTGAGAGTAAAAGAGAGAAACCGAGGGATTCAAAAGGCAGTTGATGGAGTGGGAACACAGAGGATGATTGGGATGGTCCTTGCAAATCAGGACAGTTGAAAGATTTGTACCCTCTATTTGAGAATGTCATGGCAAGCAAGCACTAGGGACCTCTCCACACAGGGCATTCTTGCCCCATTTTGCCACTTTTTTCACAGCAAGGACAGAGCCTTCCTCCACCACTACGGGGAGGAAAGTGTATTTTGGGTAGCTCCAATGGAGTTACTTGCACTTTCTTTTCCTTTTCTCTGTATAATGGGAGAAAGGGTGGTGGGGCAATGCACATTGCCATGCATTGCCACATTTTCTCCTATCTGATGGGACAATGCACTCTGTCTCATCCCCACCATGTGATGGGCCACAAGCTGCCCTGTGTGCCTTTCCTTTTGCCAGTGATTGCTGGTGCTTCAGCAAGTCCTAGTTACCTTTTCCTTCCTCTGTTGTCTTTGGAGACTTGTAGTTTCTGATAGAAGTATACAGTAAGCTCTTCACTTTTGTGGGGGGTTAAGGGCCCAAGAAAGTGGGAAACAAACTTTACCTGATATAACATTTCTCAAGCAATTTCTAGTTCCACTAGGGACATTTATAGACAACTTACACTGGACTGGAGGAGCTGGGTATTCCCAAAGAGAACACCTTCAATGGAAGCTGACAATAGAATCAGACTTGAGAACCTACATATTCCCTGAGAAGCATTATCTGTAGAACCTCAAGGTCTTCCAGAGCAATACCTTGATCAACATTTGGTAGAAGCTGACTAGAGTCACCCTGTCAGGCCTAGAGTTTCAATCCACAAATAATCAAATCCACAAAAATGAAACTTGCTGATGTGGAGACCTGTTTGTAGCTTTGTTTGTTACAGCCACTTGTAAAGAGTTTCTGAAGATATGTTGTAACAAGCCACATAAGCCTGGGCCATTGACATAGCTGTAGGGCCACAGTTGGCCACACCCTTCTCAAACCTTCCTCCTAAACATGTCTTTGCCATTCTTTATGCATGTCCCCCCTGCGCCAGATTCCAATTTCCTCCTTGATTATGAAGACTATATTTTATGTGATTAATGGGAGAAAAATAGCTGTTAGAAGCTGTTTACCCAGTGTGAATTAGAACACTAATTAGAAGAGACATGCATGTTAATGAGTAAGAGGAAGTTGATCAGTATGCAACTAAAAGTTTCTCATTTAATTGTCTCTGTGTGGTGGTGGGGATGGAGAAGAGCATTGGGATAATGTGTTTTATATGCAGAAATGCAATTGCCCTAAACCAAAATGTCATTCATATGTATAACCTCAGATGAAAATAAGGACATTGTATAGGGACTCCTATTGAGGCTTACTTTCAAATGAATGGTATACTTGTGTATGTAGGTATACCTCAGATACCAAAGCATCTGGCAAAGAAGCTTATTTCTACAGTATTTTAAAGGAGAAAATCTCTTTTCTTGGCTTCTGTATAGCTTAAGCTTTTTTTTGCAGTATTGACACTGAAAAGATGGCGAATAAAGGCAGTTTTCAACCAACCTGGCTCAGGGCCATGGCCTCCTTGATTTGAATCTATCAATTTGTAATGGTGTCTTTTCTGACTGTCTTCTACCTTAGCAAGAATGGCTATCTTCTTTAGTGAGTCACCTCTTCTCATGATATGACCAAAGTACAACAGCCACAGTTTAGTCATCTTGGCTTCCAAAGAGTGGCCAGGTTTTGATTTGCTCCAGGACTCATTTATTTGTGATTTTGACGGTCCATGGTATCCACAGGTCTCTTATTAAAGTCTCAAATGAATTGATTTTCTTTATATCAGCTGTTGCCTCTGTCTAGCTTCCACAAACATACATATACATTGGAGCTAAAATAGTTAACAATCGTAACTGCTGTAATTCTGACACTTCAGGATCTGGTCTAATTTTTCATAGTTGTCCTTCAAAGTCTTAGTATGAGTCTATATTGTTCACTAAATCCAGGGCCACTCTGGAGCATTTATGCCCTAGATTAAACTCATAGGGAGCCAGGAACACTCAACTGAATCTCCTTCAGTGCTACTTTAGTATCCACATGGTCCAGCCAGGCCAAGACTGTCACCTTACTTTCCATATTGTTACTAATATGCCATCCAAGCTTCTTGTCACACTGGATCCTTCTTCTGATATCGGAACGGGGCATCTGATGGAGGAGGGATCACAATAAACAGTCTTACTGTGCTTGCTATTTTTTTTTTAGAGAGAATGACAGTCCTCATGCCCTCCAAAAGCCTAATCTTCTAGATGACAACAACGAATGTTAGACCTTTTTAACATGCTGAGTGGAAACAGGAAGAGAACACTTCCAGGGAGTTGTGAGCATCTTTCCAGCTATTTTGCATTAACCTCACCAAGAACTCAAAGCACACCATTATCAAGATTTTCGCTATCACTTGCAGCTTAAAACAAACAAACAAACATCCCAGCTCTTTCATAAGCAATAGATCTCTTCACCCTTATGATAACTAAGCCAATATTTGTTAAAAAGAAGAACCAGTTAAGACCCGTGCTGCAGTTTCTAATTACATTCCCCATAGCAGGAACTTTTGATGTTATTTAAATGAATGCAAACAGAAGTGTTGGCAGAAGTTGGGAACTAATTTCTTAGGTCTTGATTTTTGCAGTCGGGGCTAAATGGTTTGATCATAATAAACAGAAGTCTGCTAGTCATTTCGAAAAGGGTACCTTCTTGTTTCACCAGTGTAAGTCCTTTTTGGCATTGCACAAGGGACTATTCCACTGAATTTGATGCATCTACATCAGCATACCAGGAAATCTGCTCTGGGTTTGACTTTGAGCTTGTGGGCTGAACCTAATTTGATAAATAAGTTTAAAACTTTCAGGAACACCTTTTACAGTTTAAAAAATCCCAGCACAGATTCATGGCTCCCATACTGATATTGGTCAATCTCTATCACAATTATTTAGAAATGTACAACATTATCATATTATCAGTCTTGAGAAGTATTATTATTATTAACTTTATTTGTACCCCGCTAGCATCTCCCGAAGGACTCGATGCGGCTTACACAGGCCGAAGCCTCAAAACAATACAATAGAAAACATAACACAACAATAAACAAAGCAAATCAACAATTAAGCAAAATAACAACAATGACAATGCATCAATACATCAAGACACTATTAAAACTGGTTCGGCCAGCGCAATGGGGTACAGGGGTTAAAAGTGCTGAAATGGCAGGAGGAACGTAGGATTAAAAGTGCGGTGTGCAGCAACATTGGTTGTGCTAAAGTGCTTCTAGGACTTGGGATGGGGGATTCCTAATCTGCGAAGGCACATCGGAACAGCCAAGTTTTTAGGTTCCTTCTGAAAACTGCTAGAGTAGGGGCCTGACGAAGCTCTTTTGGAAGGGCATTCCAAAGTCGGGGGGCCGCCACAGAGAAAGCCCTGTCCCGTGTCCCCACCAAGCGCGCTTGCGACGTAGGTGGGATCACGAGCAGGGCCTCCCCAGATGACCGGAGCGAGCGTGTGGGTTCGTAGATGGAGATGCGGCCACGCAGGTAGGATGGTCCCAAACCGTTCAGGGCTTTGTAGGTGAGCACCTGCACCTTGAATTGGGCTCGGAAAATAAGCGGCAGCCAGTGGAGCTCCTTAAACAGAGGGGTAGACCTCTCTTGATAATGAGCTCCAGTTAGCATTCTAGCTGCTGCCCGCTGGACCAATTGAAGTTTCCGAGCCGTCTTCAAGGGCAGCCCCACGTAGAGCGCATTGCAGTAATCCATTCTAGAGGTGACCAAGGCGTGGACCACCCCGGCCAGATCAGCCTTCACGAGGTACGGTCGCAGTTGGCGCACAAGTCTCAATTGTGCAAAGGCCCTCCCAGATACCGCCGACACCTGAGCCTCAAGTGTGAGCGAAGAATCCAGGAGGACACCCAAACTGCGGACCTGTGGCTTCAGGGGGAGTGTAACCCCGTCCAGCACAGGTAGCCACCCTATACCCCGATCTGGTTTACGATCGACCAGGAGGACCTCTGTCTTGTCGGGATTGATCTTCAGCTTGCTCTTCCTCATCCAGATCGACACAGCGGCCAGGCACTCGTCCAGCACCCGAGGAGCCTCCTTGGAATTAGGTGGAAAGGAGTAGTAGGGTTGTGTGTCATCTGCGTAGAGATGGCACCCAACTCCAAAACTCCGGATGACCTCTCCCAGCGGTTTCATGTAGATGTTGAAAAGCATGAGCGACAGAATGGAGCCTTGCGGGACCCCACAGGTCAAAGGCCAGGGGTCAGAGCAGGCGTCTCCCAGCTTCACCATCTGGGTCCGTCCCTCCAGGAAGGACCGGAGCCACGACAGGACCGCGTCCCCGAGGCCCATCCCAGAGAGACGACCCAGAAGGATACCATGATCGATGGTATCGAAAGCCGCTGAGATGTCCAGGAGAACCAGCAGGGTCACACTCCCCCTGTCCAGCTCTCTGCAGAGGTCATCCACCAAGGCGACCGAGGCTGTCTCGGTGCCATGACCAGGCCTGAAACCAGACTGTGACTGATCTAGGTAGTTGGTATCGTCTAGGAAGCTCTGGAGCTGCGAGGCGACCACCCGCTCCAGCACCTTACCCAAGAAAGGGAGGTTGGAGACTGGCCTGTAGTTACTCAGCACCGTGGAGTCAAGGGAAGCTTTTTTGAGGAGTGGATGAACCACAGCCTGTTTCAAACCAGATGGAAAAATCCCTTGCTCCAACGATGCATTGACAATCAATACAAACCAGTCAACCAACCCCTCCCTGGCTGATTTAATGAGCCAAGATGGGCATGGGTCTAGAGGTGAGGTGGTCGCCCTCACAGCCCCAAGAACCTCCTCTACGGTTTCAGGAAGGACAAGCCTAAAAGAATCCCACAAAATTGAACAAGCAGATGCCTCCGTCACCTCTTCAGGGACTGCGATGGAATTGGAGTCGAGCTCAAGGCGTATCTGAGCGACTTTACCTGCAAAATGGTGTGCGAAATCGCAACACCGAGCTGCTAGGTCATCAGTGTACACAACCAATGTTTTCATAGCACAGCAAATTTCTTTTTTTCATCCTAAACAGTGATAATTCATGTAGCTTTGAGGAATGCACAAACAAAAAGTACAGTAGCTTCTAGGGCTGGGCGGTTTCGTTTCGTTAATTTGTAATTCGTTAATAATTCGTTAATTTTTTCAATTACAAAACGATAACGAACCATTCTGGAGCAATTTTTTAAAAAACGAATTTTTAAATAGTTTTGTAATTGCTTCGTATTTCGTTATTGTATTCGTTTCGTTATTGTTTTGAGGTCGTTTCGTTATTATTTCCGCATGTCTGGGGCAAGTTTTATGGTTGTTTTTTGTTTAATTAGTGAAAAAAATTATAATATCACACCAACAGTCAACAACAGAGGGAGAGGGAAGCTTCAGAAGTTTTTGGAGGTTTTTTAGCGTATTTCGCGGTCGCGTCCGCCATTAATGAATCGATTCGTTATTGTTTCGGAAATCGATTCGTTAATGTTTTGTGATTTTTTTCACATTTACGAAATTTCGTAAATATCGAACTTTTTAAAAGGAAAATTTTGTAATTATTTTAAATAACGAAACGCAAAAAACCCCCAAAAAACGAATCGATTTTAGAAACAATTTTTTTTGTTGTTACCCAGGCCTAGTAGCTTCTACTGTTTTTGCCGGGGGTTGTGGTGGTGCAATGGGTGAAACCCTTGTGTTGGCTGAACTGCTGACCTGAAGACCTGAAGGTTGGCAGTTCGAATCCACGAGATGGGGTGAGCTCCCATCTGTCAGCAACAGAGGGGACATGAGAGAAGCCTCCCACAGGATGATAACACATCTGCCCCCGCTCGCCAGAAACATCTCTGTAGATGGCTGATTCCCTTACATCAGAAGTGACTTGCAGTATATTCTCAATTCACTTGATAAAAAACCTGGTTTTGCCAATTATGTAACATTAAGTTAGAGGTACATCTTGGATTAAAATATCTCAAGTATAACTGGCAATATATCTATTCAGGGATAGCTGTGTTGGCCATCAAACAAAATCCAAAATCCACAAAGGAGTTATACTATTATCGACCTATCAGAATGCTCAAAATGCACCACACATATTTTCAAAGCTTCAGTTTTAACATATTTTGCTTGATTAAGAAGACAGTGGAACTTTGAAAGCTTGCATCGTGCGGCTGATTCTCACCTGGTTGATACTGGTTTATACTGCCTGTGTAGGTAATTTATGCCCATTGATTTTGCTGTGGTACTAGGGCATGCCCAAAGCACCCACCAGATTCCACCCATTTTGCTGTTGTTCTTGTTGTCCTCTTTTCAAGACAAGCCTGGATACCCTTTAGAGATTCAGAAGAAAGGGAGAAATATGTATCAGTCGTCATTTTCCTGCTGAACAGCTGGAGTTATAAACTGCTTACGCTCCTACTAATGTGGTAATTTAATGTTGTTTCAGCAAAAGTTTTAACAATTATGTTACTTGGAAGGGGGTGAAAAAAGGTAACAACAGCTTGGATTGGCATTAAATGGAAGGGGAAATGCAAATAAAATGCAGATTTATTTCAGTTTTGTTTTGTCCTAATTGCAGTTATTCATAATACTTTAATGCACACTCCTTGCAGCTTTGCTACAGTCGGAATGGGTTGATGTACCAAGAAAAATGCCACAAGCCATTGTAAAATCAGCCCCCTCCACCCCTAGCAGTTATTTGAAAATCATGGCATCGTTCCAAAGGTACTTTTTCAGAGAACGATGCCACATAGATTATCAGTGCATGCTCCATATTTGTTTAAAAAAGAGAATGAAGACATCAGCATCCCTTGTACATTTTAAAACTTCTATTGTCATTCACATCACAATTGTACCCGAAAACTACAGCTAGCGCAATGTGTCTATCACAATGCCAAGCAAGGGTAAAGAAAATGCAGAGATATTATGTTCAAATTTCAAGTTTTTAGAAAATGTATTATTTATTTTTTTAAACAAACATAGCTAAGTTTTTCGGTCCCACTGTGGTGAAACATAAAGCAACAGCTCATAGCTCTGAGTCCTAGTCTCCAGGCGAGCAGAAAACAAGCCTGCTCCTTCTTCCTTATGACATCCTTTCACATTTTTATATATGGCTATCATGTCTCCTCTCAACCTTCTTTTCTGAAGCTAAACAGACCCAGCTCTTATTTGTTTACTCTATTTGTATCCCGCCTTTCTCTACCCCAAAGGAGACTCAAGGAGGCTTTATATATGGCAACTATTGATTGCCTATGGACAACAAACAAAGTACACTTGTTAAAAATTCAAATTCAAATTAAATGCACATTAAAACATATAAAACATTGCATTCAGTATTAAAATCACGCCATCCTCAGTTATAATCTGGAGCCATTCCAGCTCTTTAATCTGCTCCTCACAGGGCATGGTCTTCAGACCTTTGATCATTTTACTTGCCCTTCTCTAAGTGATTTCTACAATTGTGAGGGATATTCTATGGTGCAATTATGGGATCCTCTTTGCCTTCTTTAGGGATCTCTAGGCACTCCTTCAGAACCCTATGGGCAACCTTTGTTGGAGGGTGACCACAAAACTAAACTGGAAAATTTAGAGATTTCTACAGAGATGTTCTCTCATGTATAAAAAGTGATTCACTGTATTCTTTCCATCCAAAATAATGGTGCCCCTAAGTTCCTTTTGTTCTTCCTCAATTTGGTGGAAACATTGTGCTTTTCCTACACAATCTACCCTGTTAAAAATATAGAAGCTTATGCCTGAGCTCGGTGAAGTATAGCTTATAAACTTGGTTAGACCTATTTTATGTTTCAATGGAATCTGCTAAGTTGGGATGAAATATGTGGGGTGCTTTTTAGGCATCGTAACTCCAGCCCTTTGATATCTTTACATTCAGACACCAATGAAATGGTGCACACAGTCCTAAACACATTATATTTCCTTTTCTTTAATCTTACTGAATAAGAAGAGTGATGTGGGCACGAGCAAACCAGTTTAGAAAAGCAATGGGATCTCACAAGATTTCACAACTAACAACGTCCTCCCGGCTTTCCACACCAGGCGTTCCATAATGGCAATATAATAGGAGTGCAATGGCAATTAAATGATTGCATATTTTAGAGCAATGGAGGGTATCCATTAGGGTATGAACCATTAGCAGAATGGTAACATTGTCATAAGAGTTTTCATGCTTGGGTTCAGTGATGGATTAGGCTCACATTTGCACAATGGACAGGTATTCGTTTTCTCCTCCTCTATCTCTCCTTACTTACTCTGAGTGAAGACTTAAGGTTTAAGGCTACATTCTTGCATCTATTCACCTGGGAGGATGTCCAGATGAACCAATGTGACATAGGACATTAGATCAACAACCCTCTTTTCCACTACAATTTATTGAAGATAATGGATGCATATTGGATTTAGCAACTTTGGTATCAAACATCTCTTCCATGTGCTGTTTCATGCTCCTTCTAACCCTGCCTTTCCGCATTACTGCAATTCCTTTGTGCTTTGTTATTACAAGGAACCCTACACATTCACAGGGGTTCGGGGCACAGGACAAGGGTGAATGTGGAAAAATGTGACTAAAAATACCTTTTTAAAATACATGAGAGAATATGTTTAGGAATCTGTAGGTCTATCAGTGCAATGCTATAGCAGCTGGACATGGCAGCTATTTTCTCCCTCAGAGGACAAAGTAATGCCAGTTGGAACATGGGGGGGGGGGGGGGTGTCTTATGAGCCGTTGGGCCAAGACACAATGGAGCTGTACCTGTCTGCTCTTCATACTCCATGTTTGAAAGCATTGCATTGCAACTGGAATTTGGAAGGAAAGACAATTACTTCATTAGAGGTGCTTCTGGTAGCAACCTGGATATGAGTGTATTGATCAGAGGAATAATTCCTCAATGCAAAATCAATTTACAGAATCAATGAGATTTGGGGAAAGAACACTTTACTGAACTGTGAGGTGAACTCACTGCTAGCCAAGGCAGATTCGTGTTCCTTGATCATTCCCAACTGAAAACATGCAGCTTAGCTTTTAGAATTTAGCTTCCCACACCAAACCCACCAAACCCACCAAACCTAGACAAAAACCTATACCAGAACATCTAAGCCATACTTTATGGTGATGCAGCCAGCTCTATGGCTCAATCTGCATCTTTGCTAATGAATTATAATGATGGACAAACAGCAAACCACATGTGGTATTCCATTGCACAACAGGAGTTTCTGTTGTGCAGCAGACACAAGGCATCTCACCATAAAATGAGACTCCACAATGACAACAGGAGTCATAGCTGCACCTACTTTCTTCTCTGGATAATATGAACAATATCCACTTGTTGAAGAACTTTTTCAAGATAAACACTTTGAACAGATAGTAGTAGTATTAGTAGTTTATTCGTTCAGTTGCTTCCGACACTTCGTGACCCATGGACCAGCCCATGTCAGTTGGCCGTCACCACCCCCAGCTCCTTCAGAGTCAAGCCTGTCACTTCAAGGATACCATCCATCCATCTTGCATTTGGTTACCCCCTCTTCTTTTTTTCCTTTCATTTTCCCCAGCATCATTAACTTCTCTAAGCTTTCCTGTCTTCTCATTATGTGGCCAAAGTACTTCATCTTTGCCTCTAATATCCTTCCCTCCAATGAGCAGTCAGGCTTGATTTCCTAAGTATGGACTGGTTAGATCTTCTCATGGCCCAAGGCACTCTCAGAATTTTCCTCCAACACCACAATTCAAAAGCATCTCTCTTCCTTCGCTCAGCCTTCCCTAAGGTCCAGCTCTCACATCCATAGGTTACTATGGGGAATACCATTGCTTTAACTATGTGGATCTTCATTGCCAGTGTGATGTCTCTACTCTTCACTATTTTATCAAGATTGGTCATTGCTCTCCTCCTAAGAAGTAAACGTATTTTGATTTCCTGGCTGCAGTCTGCATCTGCAATAATCTTTGCACCTAGAAATACAAAATCTGTCAGTAGTAATAGCATTAGTAGTGAATTTTATTAGTTGTTTTGGTTATCTTTCAGGGCAGTTGTCAAGCTCCTTTCATGTAAAAAAAACTATTTCTATTTTTATTTTATTAGAGAGTTCCTACCACTTATGTTCCATAGTGCAGTGAGATATGCTAAGTAGACCTTTTGCTGGGTTCACTTTTTAAAAATATTTTTTTTAATAAGGAAAACTAAGGAATGTAATTCCTAATGGAAACTTGTGTTTTATTAAGGGTGCAATTACACTGCAATATTAATGCAGTTTGATGTCACTTCAACTGCCATGGCTCAGTGCAATGGAATTCAAAAAGTGACGGTGCCTCAATAAACTACGATTTCCAGGATTCAGTGGGCCTGAGCTGTGGCAATTAAAGTGTTCTCAAACTGCAGCCATTCTACAGTGTAGATGCACTGTAATTTAGTCCTAGTAAAGCCATTCTGTTTGAGTGTTATGCAAGTGAGCAATGGGATTTCAACCAATGTTTGCATCTGTATACATTTTCTTCCCATGATGCCTTCTCTCATTCTTCTGCCTTCATTTCCACTGTGCTGCTGCTGCTGGAAATCCACTTCTCTTATGAACTTACACATAAGAGCTTTGATCCCTGTTGAGCACTCCTCCTTGCTAAAGGAATTAACACTCAACTGGTACAAAACAAACCCCTTTACCAAAGGATGGCTCCCCCAGTTCAGGAATTTTCTTTGACTTGGAAAGGGCCTTGTCAAGTGTTTAACAATGCTGCAGTTAAACTCAGTACCAAATAGTGCACAACAAAAAAGCAGAGTGGGTAAGTCTTTAAAGGTTTCCCATTAGTGGTACAAATTGTCTTTAATGGTTGTGAACAGTAATAAGTTCTCCGGTTCTTCCCCTAGAGGCAGCTTTGATGGTCAATGGCAGATTGAGTCTCAAATGTCTCAAATAGCTTTACAAAGTACTTGATCTGGCTCTTGAAGATGTAAATTTGTTTTCATCCCCTAAACGTTCATCAGGGTCCCTGTAAACAAAGCCAGCTATCTTATAGTTTCTTCTGGTTTTCCAGTACATCATCCATCAAATAAAGTGTAGTTAGACTTAATTCAAGGTTTATGGGCATATGTTTTGGAAAATCTGCTTTGCTGAGATATTAAAATAAATATCCAATCTTCACTTCCCAGATTGGACATTGAAACCAATTCAACTTCTATCCAGATATCCATACGTACAGGGATTTCTGATGTGTTCCTTTGAACAAACAACCCAACAACTGAGAGTGCATTAAAAGAACACTGAATGCATTTTGGAAACTCACACAACCATCTATTCAGATGTCCATAAATGCATCTATCTGAAAAATTTGCCAACAGATACAAATAAAAACAAATGAAGTTCACACCCTCAATTTTCTAAAAGGAAAACTATCCAGCCATGATTGACTGGACATGGAAGTGGGAGAAGGAAGAGAGAAATTAACAGAAATAATGAGACAAATAAATATTGATCAACTTAGATAAAGCCTCCATTGTCTTTCAGCACTTAACCAGAATTTTCAGGCAGGAACCTTCCCAGCTTCACATGTAGATTCCAGTCAATGAACATTGTGTGCATAGTTCATAAACAACAACTCTCCCATAACACGTTGGTTCTATTTCAGAAACAACACTGGGCAATTTGGAACTCCCAAAATGTGGGGAGACATCCAAGCAAGGCAGATGTTTGAAGCATCCTTGATGGGCACTAACTCCAGTGCAACATTCAGTATGTTGCTTCATAATAGCCCACTGAGAACAAGCACTCTCAAATTTTATTGACTATTGTCATTGCCTCGGTGATGTGATCATGCACACCTGCACATCAATTAAGGCCCATTTGTTACAGTCAAACTACCTCCTGTTGGAAACTTCTTTTAAAATTAGCCAGGCAGAATGGATTTGCTTTCAGCTTTGTTGTTAAAAGACAAAAAGTGGGATACGTTCTCAAAGTTCACTCTGCAAAGGATCTTGTCAGGAAACAAGTCATGGGGAACTATGCCTACCTTTTCTTCATTGTGGTAGTCCCCAGCAATGAGTAAGCCATCAAAAATGATTAGTGGGTGTTGATGTTACCAATATTTGGTGCTTAGTGCTCAAAATATTCAGAGAGTGATGGACTAGGATAATGGAAGATTTGGTTTCAAATTCCTGTTTGGTCATAGAAATCCATTGCATGACTTCAGGGGATCATACTCAGCTTCAGAGGAAAGTAATAAGAAATAATCTCTGAACAAATCTTGCCAAGAAAAAAAAGGTTCACATTAATGTCTCCCTAATTCAGGAAGGCACATAACAAGAAACCTTAAATATTACAAAATTCGGTTGGCAGCCATCAACATACCATTGGAAGAACCTTGTACATTGAAGGAGACATACTGGATAAGAGTAAAGGTCTATCTAATATGTTGCTTAGAAATGTGGTGAAATATCCTTCTCTGGAGCAGAGATTGGATGGCCAACTATTTGGAATGCTTATATTATGTCTTTCTACATGGCAAAAGAGAATTGGACTGGATAGCCCTTGTTTCCTCCTAATCTATGCTTCTATGATTCCTTCTCAGCAATGCTTGCATAGGCTCAGCCCGCATCTGATAAATGAAAGACTATCTATCCTGAAGAGGATAGCAATTGATAGGGCCTTCCTCCAAAAATGTGTCCAGGCTTCTTGTACAGCCATTCAAAATGGTGGTCTCCACTGAGATAGAAATTTCACAGTTCAACTATATTGTCTGTATTCCTTAATCCCAGCCAGAATTCACCTTGCACTCAACACCAGTCAGGAACCCTAAAATAGTACAGTACATATAAAAAAGAAAAGTCACAATAACAAATAAGAAAGGCAAAATCCAAATAGGTAATAGGAAAAATACTCAACAAAGAAATAAGCCAAACCAAACTGGCAATAGGAAAAAAAAAACACACCAAAGGTGATAATCCAAACAGTCCAAATCTGTTCCATAAAACAAGGTACAGGAAAACCAGAATCTAAATATGAGCATAAATCCAGGAAAACAAGAAACAAAACATGAACATGAATTCAAAAGTAAGACTACAGAAAGTTTTAAAAATATGAATCCAAACTCCCAAGATCGTAGACTTAAAACATGAAGTGGAAATAAGGTTTGAGATTCTCACTTCTTGGCACTTCTTCGTGGTCCACAAGCCATGAAGTGATGCCTGGGATCATGACTGCCTTGCCTATGAGATTTCTCACACCTCTGTTTCTCATGGAGTTTCTGTGACCTCATTTTGCTTGATTTTTCCCTAAGATGAAATCTGAGATTTCTGCTGACTGTGGGTGTGTTTTCAGACAAACTTTTTCACCCATCCAACTTATCTGGGATGGCTATGAGATGACTAGGCAAAAAGCTTTTGCCAGCCGGTCCATCTCCCTGTCTGCTGGACTCTGAGGCAGTTTCACTTTCAAACCCATTCTCACAGATAGGATCTAAACGCCCCTCATTTCCCTCATTGAAAAACCCATCCACTCTCCCAGGCCCTGGAATAACAATCCCCTCATCATCATCAGTTGGCTGAACCACAACAAATCTCTTTTGAGGTATGTATGGTCCCAACCAATTTATTAAGTGATTTCAACATTTCTAGTTTTCTGAACTAGATGTCATTTCTGATGTCAGTTTTCCCATTGTTTTCAAATGGGAAAGCTGACATCAGGCCCGTAGCCAGGATTTTGATGGGGGGGGGGGGGGCTGAGTCTGAGTGAAAGAGCAAACCTTTTGTATCGTTACCCCAATGCATGTGGGATATATTGAGCATGGTGATCAAATCATGATATGAATAAACATAACAGTTTAAATAATGTACCAGTAAGGCCTTCACATGGACCACTATGAGAATTTCGGGGGCGGGGGCTGAAGCCCCTCAAGCCCGCCCCCCTGGCTACATGCCTGGCTGACATATTTTAATTTCTGTATGCTTTAATGTTATAGACTTCTGTTTGTACCTCTGTTGACTCTGTAAATTGCCTTGAATATTCCAAAAATGGGATTAAAATAAAAAAAAAGCATACAAATAAGATATTGAAGCAGAGTAGTGGTGATTCAACTGTAGATTTCTTCTCTCTAATAGAAAGCATTGGGGATCTATCAATGTGTCATTGGAATGAAAGAGAAGGAGAGCTGGAGAGGAAGTGAAAGAAAAAGGCACCCCTTGTGATAATCCTAGAGGCAGCAGGAGAAGGGAAGCCCTCCACCCAGCTTGGTAAATTGCTCTTTTCGGCAGCACTTCTCTTGACCTCAACACTTGTTTATAACAGTGCCTGGCTAAAGGCTAGAAGGAATGAGACATGAAAAAAGGTATTAAGATAGAAAGACCTCTGATTTCTTCCCACTGGGCTGCATCCAGGGCCTGCTGTCACTATGGCTTGCATCCTGTGGGTGACTTCTCCAACATCTCCATGGGTGTAAATAGATGCTCTGTGTTGTTCTATAATAAAACCAATAGCTTTTGAGGACTCCTGGGTCTGGTTCACACTTTCACACAGTCTCTTTGAGGCTCACACATGAACAGAGTAACAAATCTGCAGAAGGGCATGGGAGCAGAAAACTATATTAAAACCCTCAGCAGTAACAAAAGAATTTAGGACTGGTGGCTAAAGTAATGAATAGAATACTATATTGGGAAAACAAAGGCCCCTTCCACACAGCTGAATAAAATTCCACACTATCTGCTTTGAACTAGAATATATGGCAGTGTGGACTCAGATAACCCAGTTCAAAGCAGATATTATGGGATTTTCTGCCTTGATATTCTGGGTTATATGGCTGTGTGGAAGGACTCAAAGTCCAGTATTTTGTGAGGGGCAGATTGCTAGCAGTTAGTGATTTCAACCCAACATCCTTGCGGGGTAGAGAAAATATCCACACAAAGAGGTACTGTATGCTATTTTGCAAATCCAATGCTGAATCGCACCATGTGAAATACGTATCAATTAGCATGCACAATTGCAGAATGTAAAATATAAAGGGGGAGAAATGGTACCAGGAGATAGTAGTTTGATAGTTTCAAAATTTTTGGACGTCAAATCCCTAAGGCCCCAGGCAGCTTGACTGAACAGGGATTTTGGGAGCTGAAATCTGAAGCATCTGGAGAAAAAAGGTTTGGGATTCACTGCTTTAGTTGACCATCCTTGATGTGAACATAGAGATCCTCCTTATCCTCCTTGGGTGGACTGGACACCATTATATCCCACTTTTCTACACCATGGTGGAAGATATAACTCTGTTCTTTCTCCCACTTTCTCCTTACAACAGTCCCATCGAGGAAATCTGTCTGTAAAAAGAAGTTTGGTACATATCTCCCAGTCATTTTCTGGATAATTTTTAATTATTTCTTAAAGCCAATCAGTGACCTAAAATGTGGGAGTAATTTTGCATTTAATCTCTTTTATATGGGTCTAGGAAGCTAAAGGTTTACTCCTGACATTAAGTCCAGTCATGTCCGACTCTGGGGATTGATGCTATTCTCCATTTCTAACTCGAATTGCCGGTGTTGTTTGTAGACACCTCCAAGTTCATGTGGCTGGAATGACTGCATGGCATGCCGTTACCTTCCTGCCGGAGCGATACCTATTGATCTACTCACATTTGCATGTTTTTGAACTGCTAGGTTGGCAGAAGCTGGGGCTAACAGCTCCCTGGATTCAAACTTGCGACATTTCGGTTAGCAAGTTCAGCAGCTCAGCGGTTTAACCCACTGCACCACCAGGGGCTCCATGGGTGACCCATATAAAACTGCATTATAATGCAGTGTAGATCCAGCCCTAGATTGTCTTAGGTTGAAAAGACACCTGGATTTGTAATGGGTTCTAAGGGGAAGGAATAGGATTGTGCAGTTCATCTGTGAATGCACCCTCATTTCTTTCTGCCTCTGAGCTGAGATCAGCTGTTCTTGCTCACTTAAATGTCCTCTTCCCCTTTCACTGGGAAGCAGTAAAGCAGTACCTGCTATTAGGATGGTGTAGGACACAAAATTGCATGGATGGATGTTGGATTTTGTCTGCTACATGTAGATATTTAGTGTAAAATCATAAACTTCCCTGGAAGTATGTTTTCCCAAGGTATTTTTAAACTTCAGGTGATATCCTTCCCTTTAGGAGTCTTCCTTTTCAGAAAGGCACTTTTGCTTGCTTAAGAGAAACAGTCCTGCATATGGAAAATCAAAAGGCTTCCACAGCAACCAGATGACCATCAACCTATTTGCCAAGTGGAATTGGGCAGGCAATGCCAGAGCAGTTGGTTGATTGCAGGCATCTCGGATATATATGAGCATTTGGAGAGTCCCAAGTACCTGGCAAAAGCTCTGGTTATCTGGTTTATGGCATCACAGACAATCTGCATTTCCACCCTGCGGGGAGAGCTCTGTGATGCTGTGAGGCAGATCATGTGTACATTGCTGCCAAAGCCAGAAAAAGATGTTCACAATGGCTCTCAATCATTTTGCAACCCACAAGGTGGAAGGGGAAGGTGGAAACCAAGGAAAATAATTTTTAAAATCATATCTCAGGTAGGATTTAGACTCCCAACTCTCATGCATTCGATATTTGCTTTTGGTATTGTGCCAAATGCATTGTGTATATTGAGCTGGAAAGAATGACAATTCCCCCATCTCTTGTGGTACCTTTTATTAGTATATCATAAGAAGCCAATCGGAACTCCTCTTTTCTGCTCTCAAAACTTGGACTAGGATCTCCAGTCTCAGATCAAAAATGAAGCCTCCCTGTAGCATTGCTCCCTCTAATGGCAATCTCAATCAGTGCAGGCCAACAGTATTGGATCCAAAATGGCCCCATAAGAAAGAAAAAACCCAAAACCCAACATTTATTTCATTAATTTAAAATATCAGTAAGAAGGGCACCCCCATATACACCTGGCTAAATACATCAGGTTGATGAAAAATATATGGATCAATACAACCATATGTAAAAAAAATGTTGATGAGTGATTTTTCAGCAATTCTGAATTCTTTAGAAACTACACAGTTTTGAAGCCTATTCACAGTTCAGTAATTGCTATTATTTGCTTGACTTTGACTTATGGCAACCCTGATGAGAGACATGCAAGACCTCTAGCCTTCAAAGGCTCCCTTAGAAAGTCAGGGCCTTGGTTCCTTGATTGATTTAATCAACCCATGGTGAAATCTCTCTTTTCCTATTTCCTTTTACCAAGTCTTATATTTTTGTCCAATAAGGCATGATAGGCCCAAAGTATGTCAGCCTCGTTTTAGACATCATTATTTCTCATGAGCATTCAGAACTTATTCTCAAAGCTCAAGTCACTATTTCTGCACAGTAAACATTGTTTTATGTTCAGAACATAATATTCCCTTGATTACATGCTGTTTTTTTCATAGAATAAAACCCTGCTTCCTATACAGAAAATGCTGTTTTCATGACAAAGCTATAATGTACATTTTTTTTTTGCAGAGAATAAATCTAGTTAACAACATTTTTCTGTGCAGTAATAGCCTTTTCTGTGCAGAAAATACTGTTTTATGAACAGAATTATCCAATGTGAATTTTCTGCAGAATGAATTCCAAATTGTGAATTCCAGGATTCTTCAGTCTCTACAGAAAGTAGAGATTGATGATTTGGGCAATATTTTGGAATATTTTTCTTCCATGGCTATACTTGAGTGAAGTAGACTGGCTTAAGGAAGGGGGAGGGCAAGTAGTGGGTTTTAGTGTAGTATGAATTAGCCCCATGAATTAGCCCCAGGATGTGGAAACAGGTGGAGAATATGCAGTCTTTAGCCCACACATGGTCCTTGGGAGCCCCTAATCTCCCTAAAGTCCCTATTGAAAACCCAATACTTTTTTTCAAGTGTAATTCTTTTCACAAACAAAGGGTTCCAGGTAGGTCTCTACAACTTCCTATTGACCCTTCCAAATCTCAAAAACATGACCAGGCATGTAGCCGGGGGGGGGGGGGGGGCTTGAGGGGCTTCAACCCCCCCCCCGAAATTTTCATGGGGGTTCGCGAAAAGGCCTTACTGGTGCATTATTTAAACTGTTATGTTTATTCATATCATGATCTGATCACCATACTCAATATATCCCATATGCATGGGGGTATTGGGGTAATGATACAAAAAGTTTGCTAGGGTAGACCCTCTTTCACTCAGACTCAGCCCGCCCTGAAACTCACCCCCCGAACGCCCCCTGAAAAAAACTCACCCACCCCCCCGAATCGAAATCCTGGCTATGGGCCTGAACATGACCCTTCCAAATCTCAAAAAAATGCTGAAAATGAAATCAGAAGTGATGTGACTTCACTTATAGTCACGGCAGGTGTGGTAGGGAAACCCACGAAGAGATTGTGTAAGGAAAATGGATGCTGCCTCCTTCACATTTAGCTGCCCTTCTTGTAAACTTTTAAGAGACTGATCCAGGTTAATTTGAAATTGCGCTGAGTTTGTGGAAAGTGTGGATGTCAGACATCATAGATACTGCTTTGAGCATGGGTGTACCGTATATGCCTCTGAAACTCATTTTTGGGGTCCCTCAATCACTTTCACTAGTCTTCTAAAAGCTTACATCCCAAAAACTGTACGGGGGGCCCCAAACACATAAAAGACCATCCAAAGCAAAAACAAAAACAGGACCCCAGATATCAAATCAAATCAAAACATTTATTTCGGTCATTGACCAGCACAGGAAATAGTGTCACATTTCCTTACAAACATGGCATGTTTGGTACATTAAAAATATAAATACAACTACTAAAAACACAATATGGGTGAGGAAGCAGAAGGGGAAACAGGGTAAAAACATACAACGTCCAGATCCATCACCAAATTGTAGATTCAGGGAAGACGATTACTGGGTGTGTGTGACCCCAGATATCATTATTTCTGGTAGAGTCCTTCTCAAAATGGTGACTAGAAGGAATATCGTGTCATTTACTTGCAACATTTGAGAAAGAATCAGGTGAAGATGAGACATTTTGGAGCCCTTTGAAAGGTTGCAACCTAGATATGGAGGCATGGGGGAATGGGATTTGAATTGATCCAGGGCCCCATGCATTTGTCCACCCCTCTTCCAAAGCCATATATGCCAAGTGGGTTGTTGTAGGTTTTTTGGGCTATACGGCCATGTTCTAGAGGCATTCTCTCCTGATGTTTCACCTGCATCTATGGAAAGCATCCTCAGAGGTAGTGAGGTCACTACCTCTGAGGATGTTTGCCATAGATGCAAGCGAAACGTCAGGAGAGAATGCCTCTAGAACATGACCATATAGCCCAAAAAAAATCTACAACAACCCAGTGATTCTGACCATGAAAGCCTTCAGCAATACATGTATGCCAGCATTTCTGAATTGGGAGTTGTACTTCTTAATACATCATATAGGCAATCTTCAGAAGCTCAGTGTATATTCCTTGGGTTGTTATGAAGCAGGAAAGCCCTAGAAGATAATGACAGCTTTCCAGTCTAAATCATGTTTACTTCTTTTCACAAAGAGTTCATCAAACAAAAGTCTAGTGTGACGAACAGAAGCTCCCATATTATCCTCAGCTTATGGCTATCGGGGCAATCCTCAAGCCAAATGTTGCAGGAAAACACTTGGCTCGGGGTGGAAAGGAGTTAAGATTAGTTCTGTAATTGGAATATTTGGTCTCATTTATTCTTGAGGATGTGCCATATTACACTCCATCAGCCAGGGGTTATTGTTTTATGAAATTGAGCTGCACCTGGCATCGTATCACACAGAGCCATAAAACCAGTTGTTTACAGGCTGGCTTTTCACAAACCTAAATCCCACTCCTGAGAGAAGTCATTTGGCAGTAGGGTAACAACGTGGCAACTAGTACATTGCCTGCTCTGTCTCTCGCTCTCTCTTGATTTAAAGGATGGCACGTCATTCAGGTGTACAGCTACAAATGCAATGCGCAAACCAGACAAAGAGGTGTTTAAAGAAGTAGGTTGTCTAGAAGGAAGAATTTGCTCTGCTTCTTTTGCTGGTGGAAGACTCAGAAACAAATCTTTGTTGTATTCAATCATAGAGCTGGAAGGACCCCAAAGGCCATCTAGACTGAAAACCTGCCCAGAATATACAAAGGATCCATCTTTTTAAAGGAGGGAATGAGAGATCTTCTGAGAAATTTTAGCTTGAGTCGAATTCTGTTATTAGAATGTTCATTATGCCCTTCATTGTAGGATGGCTTTTAATATTTCATGATTTACTATTTCCAAAATGTATATGTAAAAGGTTTTAAGGTTTTCTTTATTTTTAAAGAGCTAATTTAAACCTTTTTAACCTGTTAAATGGCTTGATTTGGTTTTTTCTGTTTAAATTAAATTAAATTACCATCAGGTAAAGACCTTCTTATTTGAATAGGCATTTGCTTGACTGTGCAATAAGGTTGTGCAGTAAGGGCTCTTAACAAGGTGTCTGTGCTGTACCTTTGTTGACTTTGTCGTATTTTAAATGATTTTACATTATTTTAAAATACTGCTTTATTAATACAGTACAGGTTGAGTATCTCTTCTCGGAAATGTTGAGGACCGGAAGTGTTTTGGGTATCTGATTTATTTTTTCCTCCACCACCTCTTCATCTTCCTCCTCTACCTCTTCCTCCTCAATCTCTTCTTCCTCCTCCTCCTCTTTGTCTTCATCCTCATCTTTGTCTTCTTTGTCTTTTGGAAACCTATATTTACCAGTGAGGTCTCTTGGAGATGGAACCCAAGTCTACTTGGTGTGACTTGCTTTGAGTAAAACCTTTATTATGGTCAATGACCAGCACAAAGTGGGTACAAATGCCCTGGGAAAGAGAAACACAGTTTTCCAGCGAAACAGCCACCAAAAAGAAAAAAATAGAAAATAGCCCGAAATCACAGTTCAAGGTCAATCATCATCCATCTAATTTTAAGTACTGCAGCACAAAATTTGGCAATAATGTAAGTTATTGTAGTGGTAGAGTGTGAAAGCAGATGGGTAGAGTAATATTTTTGGTGCATCCTGCGTATTTTAGAAGCCATGATGTAATGAGACTAGTTGTAATGTGAGGGACATAAGAGAAGCCTCCTCGCAGGATTGCAAGATATCCTGGCATCCCCTGGGCAAAGTCTTTGTAGACAGCTGATTCTCTCACTCCAGAAGTGACCAGAAGTGACTTGCAGCATGCAAACAAGCAAGCAAAACAACCAACTGACCTTTTCAGGACCAACCATTACAATAATCTCAATCAGCATTGAAGGCATGTCAACTGCCAAAGAACAACTGCTCTATGAACTGTGCCAAGATAAGAAATGTGATGTGCTGTGTGTTCAAGAAACACACAGGGATGGACAACAGAAATGACCAAAAGTTCCAGGAATGGTCTTAGTAGCGGAAAGACCATATGCGCAGTATGGAAGCGCTGTCTTTGTAAAACCAGGCCTCCAAGTCAGCAGTGCCCACAACACTGAAGAAAACAATATAGAGGTTATAACAGTAGAGCTTAATAACATCACAATCACCTCTGTGTACAAGCCCCAAATGAAGAGTTTTGTTTCTCCTCCCCTGAGAACTTTGATAGGCACCAAAGGGTGGTAGTAATTGGTGACTTCAACAGCCATAGCCATGTATGGGGATATACTCAAGAGGATAAAAATGGAGAGGCTGTCCTCTCCTGGTCTGAACTGCACAAACTATCACTCATCCATGATAGCAAGCTCCCACCATCCTACAACAGCGGGAGATGGCACCGAGGATATAACCCAGACCTCTTATTTGTGAGCGACAGCATTGTTCAGCACTGCACTAAATCAGCGGGACCACCAATCCCAAACACACAGCACTGACCTATAGTATGCCAACTGTTCCCAACCATAAGGCCTCAGGAAGCTCAATTGAAACGAAGATTCAAATTCAGAAAGGCAGACTGGACTAAATTCTCAGACATGTTAGATGACATGATCATATCGGTTGCACCAATCCCTGAGGAATACGAGCACTTCATCGAAATAGTGAAAACCTGCTCACGGGCCTCTATACAGAGGCTGAAGAACCAACTACCTTCAGGGCATTACTGAAGCTGCCTTGTTGGAAAACTATTACAGGCTCCACAACGAAGACCCATTTAGTGAGCAAACCCTTCAGGTAGCGCAGAACATTGTGTCCTCCATCTCTGAAGCCAAAAAAGAACAGTGGATCAAGCTGATCACAGAGGTCGACATGGGCAGGAGCAGCCAGAAGGCGTGGAGGCTGCTGAGACGGTTGAGCAACGACCCCTCACAAACTAATACCCATGCCAACATAAAGGCAGATCAGATAGCACACCAACTCTTGAAGAATGGGAAACCCAACCTTGCCACCAAAGTAGGAAAGAAACCAATAGCCAGACAACCAGAGATTGAGAACAACAACCTCTATGAACCTTTTACATCCACTGACTTGGACATGGCTTTCAATAAATGTAAAAATGGCAAAGCAGCTGGCCTGGATGATCTACGGATGGAACAAATCAAGAACTTTGGTCCAAAAGCAAGGCGCTGGCTGCTGGAACTGATGAACAACTGCATTGCATCCTGTCAGATCCCCAAAATCTGGAGGAAAGCAAGAGTCATCACCATCTTGAAGCCAGGCAAAGACCGCAATGACCCAAAAAGCTATAGACCAATCTCCCTGTTGTGCCACATTTACAAAGTTCCGGAGAGACTTATTTTGCATAGAATTATGGAAAAAATAGACCCATGTCTGATTCCACAGCAAGCTGGCTTCAGGAAAGGCAAAAGCTGCACATCGCAAGTGCTGAACCTGACTCAGTACATAGAAGATGGCTTTGAAAGGCAGCAGATCACAGGAGCTGTCTTCAAAGACCTGTCAGCAGCCTATGATACTGTGAACCACCGCCTCCTCCTGAGAAAAATGTATAATATCACAAAGGACTACCACCTCACCCGCCTCATAGGAAACCTGCTACAAAACAGGAGCTTTTTTGTTGAGTTTCAGGGCCAGAGAAGCAGATGGCAGAAACAGAAGAACAGCCTGCCTCAGGGGAGCGTGCTTGCTCCATCCATGTTCAACATTTACACAAATGACTAGCCACTGCCAGAAGGGACAGAGTGTTTCATCTATACAGATGATCGTGCCATTACCGCTCAAGCAAGGAGCTTTGAGATGGTTGAACAGAAGCTCTCTGAAGCTCTAGGTGCTCTTACTGCCTATTACAGGGAAAAACAGCTGATCCATAATCCATCTAAAACACAGACATGTGCCTTTCACCTTAAGAACAGACAAGCACCCCGAGCTCTGAGGATTGTCTGGGAAGTAATAACACTGGATCATTGCAGCACAGCCAAATATCTGGGAGTCACTCTGGACCATGCCCTGAACCTACAAGAAGCACTGCCTAAATATCAAGCAAAAAGTGGGTGCTAGAAATAATAACATATGAAAGCTGACTGGCACAACTTGGGGATCACAACCAGACACTGTGAAGACATCTGCCCTTGCGCTATGCTACTCTGCTGCCGAGTATACATGCCCAGTGTGGAACACATCTCACCACGCTAAAACAGTAGATGTAGCTCTTAATGAGACATGCCGCATTATCATGGGGTGTCTGCACCCTACACTACTGGAGAAATTACACTGTTTAGCTGGTATTGCACCACCTGACATCCGCCAGAAAGTAGTAGCCAATAGTGAAGGGACCAAGGCAGTGACATCTCCAGCTCATCCCCTGTTTGAATATCATCCGGCACGTCAACGACTTATATCGAGAAATAGTTTTCTAAGATCTACAGAGACACTCGCTGGAACACCTCAGCAAGCGAAAGTCCAAAAGTGGCAGGCTCAAATCCAGAACCTCAATCAATGGCTGATACCAAATTAGAGACTCCCCCTTAGCCACACAGAAAACTGGGCAACTTGGAAGGCACTGAACAGGCTGCACTCTGGCACCACGAGATACAGAGCCAACCATAAGAAATGGGGCTACAAAGTGGAATCCACGACATGCGAGTGTGGAGAAGACCAAACTACAGACCACCTGCTGCAATGCAACCTGAGCCCTGCCACATGCACAATGGAGGACCTCCTTGCAACAACACCAGAGGCACTCCAAGTGGCCAGATACTGGTCAAAGGACATTTAATCAACTACCAAGCTTGCAAACTTTGTGTTCTGTTTGTTTGTTAAAAATGCAATTGTTTAGTCTACCCCTGACATGATAAAATAAATAAGTTCTAATGTCTCTGAACATGCATTGTAGGAGCACATGCTCAGTTGTTTCTATGTGTCCAGAATCACGGGGGCATTATCTCTTTTTGAAGGGGGTCTTCTGGTACCTCCCCTTCAATACCGCTGATGGAAGGGCATGGCATCTTGCCAGGGTAAAAGCCCTTCAGTGTTTCGGCACCTCAAGGTTTGTTAGATAAGCCATGGAGGCAGTGAGGGTTCTATTAGTTTCACTAATGATAAAGGATGGGGTGCAGACTAAGTCCGATTGGTGCTCTATGTCTAGGATCAGTTGCTTAATGAAATCCTTGACATGGTCCTATACCATGCTTAGCAATTGTCCTTGGGAGAAACCTTACGTTGTAATTTTTACAGCCACTGTTTTAGTCCATGTGGACTGGATGTCATCCCTCATAGTTAGGAGGGCAAGACCACATGGTGAGAAGGACAGATGTAGCCAGTAGTTGAGAACGGCTATCCATACTCTCACCTCCACTTTCACAAAGTGTCTCATATAGGGAAAAAGACAGAGCATAAACCAAAATTAAAATAAAATATAATTTAAAGAAATCTGTTCAAATTATTTTTATTTTATGCCACCTTGGGATCCCACTAAATATGGTGGAGTGTATAAATCTTTCAACAATAAAATTAATAATATAGAACATCTAAAAGTAAACATGTGGAGCTCCATAGGGTTCATCTCTAAGGGCCCTTCCACACAGCTCTATATCCCAGAATATCAAGGCAGAAAATCACCCAATATCTGCTTTGAACTGGGTTATCTGAGTCCACGCTCAGATAATGTGGGATTTCCTGCCTTGGTATCCGGGATATAGGGCTGTGTGGAAGGGCCCTAAGTAGCAAAGAATTGGACTGTGATACAATTGAGACTGGGGTTCTATGCATTTTTATCTGGGCAAAAGTTCCACTAAATTTCATTATTTCTTAAGGAGATGTGGATAGAATTGTCCAGGTGGTCATGGTAGTGATAACGATGAAGAATTTTATTTGTATCTCATTCCCCTCCCCTTTCATACTTGGTAGTTATGGCATGATGTCTCCACTTTAACTTTTATGGGTCTATGCTATGGATTCCTGGGACATAATTTCATGAGTATGTTGGAACTCTAGTGCTTCACAAAATTGCAAGCCCTGGGATTCCATAGGAGGCAGCCATGGCTGTTTAAGTGGAATCATGCTGTTATGACTGTATAGTTGGTAAGGGCTTTGGGACTCAGGTTGTCTGCTTATGACTGCAATAGGTAATAAGATTCTGTTTTTCTGTCTTTCCTTTTCTTTGAAGCTGGGAGAACAATTGGGAATCTGTTGCTAGATTCAGGAAATGAGCTCGCAACTATAAAGGTCTGAGATTTTTTTCACCAACTAGAAGCCTTAGGCATTCCCTTCCCTACTAATTATGGGAAATTCAAGAGAAGAAGTCAGGCTCAAACCATTTCAAGCACTGAAGTTTCAGCAGGTCAAGAGAGTTTCCCATGAAGGCTTCCACATTATAAAAACACATCCAGCTTGGGAACAAGAAAGTGTTGCAGTAATTTCATCAAGTGAGGCTGTTATCCCCAGACATTGTTATTCCCTTTTATGAATACCAGCCCGCTCAACTTACGGATGGCTTCCTTTTTGCCCCAAATTCAATTTCTTGCCAATATAGTGAAAAACAACTTGTTGTGGCCTCAAAGAAAATCAGGATGAAAGGGAAAAGATAGGGGCTTTTGTCCCCTGCCTGCTCTGTGGGAGATTGTTGTGCCTTGCTCTGAAGATCTCAGCATTTGACTCGTGTTGAACTAAAATGTACAAACAGGAAGGATATTGGCAAACTGGAATGTGTTTGGAAGAAGGTGATCAAGGTGGACAAAGGTCTAAAAACCACCAAGTCCTATGAGGAGGAACTTAGAAAGCTGGTTTGGTTTAGCTTAGAAAAAAAAATAAAGGCAGATTGAGCACCCTTTATCTGAAATGCTTGGGACCAAAAATGTTTGGGATTTTGATATATTTGTATTTCCAAATACAATCATAATGAAATATCTCAGAAATGGGATCCCAGTCTACACATGACATTAATTTATGTTTCATATACACCTGAAGGTAACTGTATACACATTTTTAGTGCATGGAACAAAGTTTGTGCTTTATCCAAAAGCAGTATCTCAGCCACTCATTCTGATCATTGTGGACTATTTTAGATTTGGGAATTCTGTTTTAGATTTGGGAATTCCGAATAGGTGATTATCAACTAGGCTGAAGCATAGGCATGAATGCTTTAAATGCAGAGACACAAAATGCTTCATACCAAGGGAACAGAGAGAAAATAATACTAAAAAACTTTCATGTCAAACTACTCACTGATTTGAAATACCGTATATTCTGGTGTATAAGATGACTGGGCGTATAAGACAACCCCCCAACTTTTACAGTTAAAATACAGATTTTGGGATATACTCGCCGTATAAGACCACCCCTCTTCCAATGCACACCTAATAATTATTTTAATTATTTTAATTAGTTTAATTATATCAATTAGTTTAGAGGATGGATGGCCATCTGTCAGGAGAGTTTTGATAGTGCCCTTCTTGCTGGAAGAAGGGAGTGGGACTAGATGGCCCTTGGGGGCCCCCTCCAACTCTAGAATTCTATGAAAATGTAGAATTAGTTAATATTGGTTAATATATGAGAGACATTCAATGAGATAGCCATTGTGTCTTCTTCTTTTTTTTTTTAAAGATTTTGTCAAAATTTTTAAATTTTCCCTATTTATTTATTGTGTCAGGAGCAAACCAAACAGTTGTATTACATTTTTAATAAACAAACAAACAAAACACAAAGTTTGCAAGCTTGGTAGTGGATTAAAGGTCTTTTAACCAGTAGCTGGCCGCTTGGAGTGCCTCTGGTGTTACTATAAGAAGGTCCTCCATTGTGCATGTGGCAGGGCTCAGGTTGCATTGCAGCAGGTGGCCTGCAGTTTGCTCTCCACACTCACATGTCATGGATCCCATTTTGTAGCCCCATTTCATATTCTTGGCTATGCATCTTGTGGAGCCAGAGTGCAGTCTGTTCAGTGCCTTCCAAGTCGCCCAGTCTTCTGTGTGCCCAGGAGAGAGTCTCTCATTTGGTATCAGCCATTGATTGAAGTTCTGGGTTTTAGTCTGCCACTTTTGGACTCTATTTCTTGATTTAAGTCATTGATGTGCTGGCTGATACCCAAACAGGAGGTGGGCTGGAGATGTCACTGCCTTGGTCCTTTCACTATTGACTGCTACTTCCCAGCGGATGTCAGGTGGTGCAATACTGGCTAAACAGTGTAATTTCTCCAGTGGTGTAGGGCACAGACACCCCGTGATAATGAGGCATGTCTCATTAAGAGCCACATCTACTGTTTTAGCATGGTGAGATGTGTTCCACACTGGGCATGCATACACAGCAGCAGAGTAGCACAGCGCAAGGGCAGATGTCTTCACTGTGTCTGGTTGAAATTTTCCCTAAAATGAGTAGATGTATGAACATTTCTGAAAGTTGGGGAGAATGATTTCCCTGTTGTTTTGTGTCATTGTATAGAAAATTCAAGGAGATAGCTCTTGTAGTTTTTTTAAAAAAATGTTGTTTATAAAAGCTTTGACAATTACCCTAAAATTATTTATTATTTATTTATTTACTGTATTTGTATACCACCTTTCTCAGCCCATAGGCAACTCAAGGTGGTTAAAATCCATGGATAGGTGAAACATTCTGAAACTTAGTGGGCTAACAGTAGTAAATGTGTTCTACCATTGTAGCAAGGTTCCCTCCAATAGCTGTAACAAGGAGGGAAAAGGGAACCCCTGAATTTTCCCCAATTGTAGTAATTATGAACAATTACTATAATGAAAAAGTAATGAAATTTTGTTATACTTGTGATAGTGATGAATTTTTCACTAAACTATACTTTAGAAATGAAACACCAGTGTCCTCTCATTTTGTAATGACTTTTGACATTTTTTTAAATTGATCACACATGCCTTGTTAGTTATACAGGGGCTAGTTGGTCATCACTCAGGAGTAGATGACTATTCGAATTCTAGGCTGTTGTGATTCCATATTGGTGCAGGCTTTACACTACACGGCTACTAAATAGGCCCTCGGCCTTAATAACACTCTGCCTTTGACTGCACATCCAGAATTTTCTATATCCTCTGGCACCTGTGTAACTAAATTGCCTGCAGATTGTCATTAGTGGCACCTGGACATGTCCCCTGTAAAGTTTCAGGAGTCTCAGGATGTCAGGAGAAGCAGAGGCAGCACTTGCTCTGCTGCAGCAGAGGTTCATAAAGTGACACATCAGTAGATCCAGCAACCCAAGTGTCTAATGTAACCTGACATGTCACACTCCGTGTTACAATTTGTTTCATTAGTGTCAATTAGAGCAAACGCGGCAACTATTTGGCACGGAGGGAGTCGGCAGCACACTCTGAGACACAAGCAAAAGGCTGAGGGGCAAAGGGAGAGGGAAGTGTCACCAACGATATAATTGCCACTTCTTATTTACCCAGCTGGCATCCATCATCCACTCCTTTTTGGGGTGACAGTGTATTGAGATTTGCAGGCATCTATACCTGGTAAATATTGGGATGGAGTGCTGTTTGAATGGGAAGTCCTTTGGGGCCACGCACTGGCATCTGTTATTTGCTGTTGTTGCTTAAAATGGGTGTTTGCGGGTGAAATGGGAGGGAAAGTGTTGGGGGAAAAATTGGCATTTCTATATTAAGCAGCAAACAGCAGGAGAAGAGCAATGTGAACTTGCTGTAGAAAGAAAAGTATGTAAGATAAAGAAAAAAGAGAGAGAGAAAACTTACCTCCATCTTAGGATAGGGAAAGTGTGTGTAGGGGTGACCTATATTTGACATTCATACTTGTTTACAAGTGAAACACTGATCCCAGCTGATTTAAATAACTTTAATGGAGACAGAAATAATTGATGAATTCCCAGAATGGTGAGTGCACACAAGAAGTTGGGTAAATGGTTGATTATATTAATTTTGTCCCACTCACATTTGGTCCAGGAGGTTTAAATCAGATTTCACAACTGATTTCCTCAAATCTGAAAATAATCTTGAACTTTCAGCTCCAATGGGCAGTTGAACAGCTCTCCTTAATACAGTTCATTTGCTGGCTGTTAAGATTGGCAAGAGTACCATGACTGCAAATATGACAATATCACATAATATAATATCACATTATGTATTATCACATGTTATAAGGTACATAATATCAGTGAATAATACACAGCAAATATGAACCAATAACATTGGGTTATGAATCTGCAACTGAAAAACAGAATATCAGTCAATGGTTTTGTATGGTGTGGATAGGATAGACCAGGGTTTCTCAACCTGGGGGTCGGGACCCCTGGGTGGGATGGTGAAGGGGTTTCAGAGGGGTCACCAAAGACCATCAGTAAACACAGTTTTTTCTGTTGGTCATGGAGGTCTGTGTGGGAAGTTTGGCCAAATTCTATCATTGATGGGGTTCAGAATGCTCTTTGATTGTAGGTAAACTATAAATCCCAGTAACTACAACTCCCAAATGTCAAAATCTAGTTTCCCCAAACTTCACCAGTGTTCACATTTGGGCATATTGAGTATTTGTGCCAAGTTTGGCCCAGAGCCATCATTGTTTGAGTCCACAGTGTTCTCTCGATGTAGGTGAACTACAACTCCCAAACTCAAGGTCAATGCCCACCAAATCCTTCCAGTATATTCTGTTGGTCATGGGAATTTTGTATTCCAAGTTTGGTTAAATTCCATCATTGGTGAAGCTCAGAATGCTCTTTGATTGTAGGTTAACTATAAATCTCAGCAACTACAACTCCCAAATGACAAAATCACCCCCCAACCCCACCAGTATTCAAATTTGGACGTATTAGGTATTTGTGCCAAATTTGGTCCAGTGAATGAAAATACACCCTTGATATCAGATATTTACAGTATGATTCATAGCAGTAGTAAAATTTCAGTTATGAAGGAACAACGAAAAAAAATTTGGTTGGGAGTCATCACAACATGAGGAACTGTATTGAGGAGTCGCGACATTAGGAAGGTTGAGAACCTCTGGGATAGACTTTTGTTTCAATTCACTTTTGAAGAATTTACCAACATTTGGATGACGATTTGAACTGGCAAACTGTTTTAATGTATTTTTACAATTGTTTTTAATGTATGGTAATTGTATTTTTATGTAATTATATTGTGTCGACATCAAATAGTTGCCTGTTGGAAACCATCCTGGGTCCCTCTTCAGAGGTTGAGAAGAACGGGGTATAAATGTTCTAAACCAACAAACAAATAAAATGTAAATATCCCCTCATATTTGGAAAGTTTCCAAAAATTCAAGTTTTCAAAGAAAGCAAAATTTGCAGATTTCCCACTCAATCTTACTCTAATTTCACTTTAATCCTTAATCTCATTTGTGCAAACATACTCCTCCTCATCTCCTTGTTTGATGATTTATTCTATTAGCCGTGATGCACCTCTCCCTTCAGCATGCTTGAAATCCAGGAAGACTGGCATGATTGAATTAGACCATCTTATCACATTTCCTCTTAATGAAACCGAACAATTGTTTCATTCGTTACATTATTGCCTTCCCCCAGTGGAGGTGGCGCGTTTTTAAGAGCATGGAAATAAGCCGTAAAGGAGGGAGCTATTCCAGCGTCAGCTGTTTATCAACAATCTTTGCTGGCTTAATATCACCACATTCCACTAGTACTTTCCCTGTTTGCTTCCCTTGTACCCATGGGGACGTCCTGCCAAGAGGTCATCTTCATGTTAATCTCCTCTGAGGAGAAATGTGTACATATATCCTGGTGTAGTGGTCCCCAAAGAAATCTGAAGCCATCTTGGAGTTTGCAGCACAGCAGAGATATTTCAGATAAAGATCTTGAAAACGCATAATTACACAGATATTGTGGTTGTTCCCTGGAGGAGCCACTTGCTAAATATTTGTTATTAGGAGGAGGGGGTGGTTGGAGGGGTGGTGTCAGAAAAGAAGGATATGCAGGTTATTTCTCCCTCGATATACTGAAGTGGTCTTGTAATGTTTATCAAGATCAACTCTTGCCAATTAGTTTGTAAAGAACAGGAGAAGGGAATTTCTTATTTCATTTAGGTTGTAGGTACAATTCATTGAAGCCATTACTTGGTGTTCCAGGTGAGACTTGATCTTGGCACACATATAAGAATTCATCTAAATATGGTATCTCCACTTCTTTACTATAACATAAAATGCAACTTTTCACATTGGATGCCACTCTTAGGCATTGGATTTCCCTGGATGGATTAGGAATAGAAAGAATTTATGTATGGGTTGTTGTAGGTTTTTTGGGCTAAATGGCTATGTTCTAGAAGCATTCTCTCCTGACATTTTGTTTGCATCTATGGCAGGCATCCTTAGAGGATGTAAAGTCTCACCTCACAACCTCTGGGGATGTCTACCATAGATGTAGGTGAAACATCAAGAGAAAATGCTTTTAGAACATGGTCATTGTTCCGTCTTCCAGGAGCATAGTTTGCATTACCTTTTAGTTGCATGGGATAGCATTCTTTTGCATTTTTCCCAGGGTTGCTACAATATTAGTTGCACTCTGAAAGTTAACATTATCAGAGGCTGGAAGGCCAGTCTGCAGGCCTCCTTTGCAGTTATTGGTTCAGAAAGGTATCTCTTTGGGTCTAGAGACCGCCCTTTCTCCAGGGGATGAGATCTCCATTTTGGAATCTCCCCTGCCTCCTTCAGTTGAGAAAGAAAGCTTCAGATGTGCTGTGGCCAGGCAGGTACTCTGAGAAAACCATTACAAGAACAATTGAGATTAAGATATAAAGAAGCTGATTGAGATAGGATTGAGATAGATAGAATATTGAGATATAGGTAGAAAGTTAGATTGAAAAACAGATATAGATTGAGATACTATAGATAGTGATTGAGTGATTGAGTGATTGAGTTATTTAGATAGAGAAGCTTACTGAGTCATAGATAGATATTGAGTTATTGAATGTTATTGAGCATTACCTTATCTCCAAAGCTAACCTTGAGCTATAGAGAGGGAAAAACCTGCTTTTTTCTAACCATAGCAGCTCAGGGTTATGGTAAGAGATTCCAGAATCTTACCTGCCTTTTGGGGAAAAGGTTACCTCAGTAACTGAAGAAAAGAAATATCACCTCTATGGTTTCACCAATTGACTGTTTTGTTTGTAACTTTAACAAGCTGTGCCAAGTCTGCAAGGACTTTGAGAAATAAATATTCTGTTTTGATGTTTAAAGACTGAAGTAGCCTCAGTTGCTGAAAATCTCAAGCTTCTAAAGAAAGACCCCTGCGGTCCGCTCAGACAAAGAGAGAAGCACGTCTTAGTTTATTTTTATAGGGTCTGGGTGTGACGGCACACTTATGTAGCCCAAAAAACCTAAAATCTACAACAACCCAGAGATTCCGGCCCTGAAAGGCTTCAACAATACAATATGTGTATGTGTGTATTTTATATTGTGGAACGATGCTTGCTTACCATCAGGAATTAGAAGGAGCCGCAGTATTGACAGGCCACCGACCTGTGTATTTCAATTTCCTCGTGACCCCTGTGTTTTTCCTGTTCTATCTCATATCTCCATTGTGCATTGCGCCTTGCCAGAACATATATGAGAATGCTGTGCCACCTCCTAGGTTGACCCTTGCATGCTGCTTCCTCAGAACATCAGATGCATTTACTTTGATTTTAATCACAGGAAAAGAGAAACCAGCTCATTATGACAAGTCTCTGTGTGTTCCTTAAATAAATATTATAAGGGACATGCAATTAACCATACAACATAGCAATTCAACATATTCAAAACAGAACAAGGGAAAAGTGACCCAGGTTTTTGGAACTCTTTGGCTTCAATTGGGTCCAGTGGGTGGCAGCCACGTTGCTAACTGGAGCAGAGCTCAGGGAGCACACAATTCCTCTGTTGCGCCAGCTCCAGTGCCTGTCAATTTGTTACGGGGCACAATTCAAAGTGCTGGCTTTAGCCTATAAAGCCCTAAATGGTTCAGGCCCAGCCTAACTGTCCGAACGTATCTCTCCCTATGGAAGATATGGAATTTTAGATCTTCTGGAGAATTTAAGATCTTCTGGGGAAGTCCTGCTCTCGATCCCGTCTTCGCTGCAGGCGCGCCTGGCGGGGACGAGAGACAGGGACTTCCCAGTGGTAGCTCCTCAGCTATGGAACTCCCCCCCTAGGGATATTAGATTGGCCCCCTCCCTACTTTCATTCTGAAAAAAAATTAAAAACCTGGCTTTTTGAACAAGCCTTTGAAAATGCAGTGTAATGGATGAATATGGAACCCAGGAAAGAATGAATATGGAACGGCTTGACAATGTCTTTGGAAAATGAGCTAATAGGGAGTTACTGGTGTTTTATGCTTTTAATGCTATTACAGGGGTTTTTTTTATAATGTGTGATAATTGTTTTTAAATTTGTTTTAAATTTGTTTGTTTATTTTTATTTATTTACTGTATTTGTATACTGCCTTTCTCAGCCCATAGGTAACTCAAGGTGGTTATCAGGGCAAAATTAAATGTTTACAATAACATAAATACAATTAAAGGCATAATATATATTAAAAACTAAACAAATCAATAAAATATAAATTCATTGTGTTAAAAACATTGTCCAGACTCATTGTCTAGTCATTCCATTTTCCTATGTCAATTACTCTGCATTTGCAAATGCCTGTTCAAAAAGCCACGTTTTGACTTTTTTCCAGAACGTTAAAAGGGAGGTGACTGATCTAATATCTATAGAGAGGGCGTTCCACAGCCGAGGGGCCACCACCGAGAAGGCCTTTCTCTTGTCTCTGTTTATGTTCATTGTGGTATCAAATCGTGCCAGTGTAAGCCACCTTGAGTTGCCTTCGGGCTGAGAAAGGTGGCATAGAAATGCAGTAAATAAATAAATAAATACCTAGGAGCAGTACCAACAAGGAGAAGGTGACAGCCCAGACTATGGTCTCTGGCCACATGGACAACAGCTGTGTATGTAAAGCCACCTTGAATCCCCTTTGGGGTAGAGAAAGGCAGAATATAAATAAATATATATAAATATAATACATAATAAACAGCTCCAGATTCAGCTATTCAAAAGTGTAAACATCCCCTTTGAGTAAACCTAATAAATCAAACCATTCAGTGGTGAGCCAGCAACAAGAGTCTCTGTTACTTAAATAGGTCTACTCTTGCTGGGTTAAACCTTAAGTATACTTCTTCTGAGCTTCGAATGTGGCTTGGACACAACACAAAACATCCAGGTGTCCCCTGGGCAATGTCCTTGCAGACAGCCAATTCTCTCATACCAGAAGTGACTTGCAGTTTCTCAAGTCATTCTTGACACTCACACACACACACACACAAAACCAACAGCACTGTGAAGATTGTGGATCTTTTTGAGGGATCTTCTAATCAGAACCTTTTCTGAAGGCAAAACACAGGGCCAGGACTCAATATGCTGTTGAGTGTACACCCCTATTATTTACCAAAGAGTTGATTCCCACTGATGGAGTTAATAATTGCATTCTTAGAAAGAACAACAATGAAACCTGTAGGAATTACCAGATGGAAAAGTCTCTTGTGGATTTGGGGACCTGTATGAACATTGACATTGTCACGACTTGAAGTTTAAGCAGCTTAAAACCTAATTGCAGGTTGATTATTGCTATTTGAAAGTGTTGGTAGGAACAGAGGTCCAAATAAAACATCTTTAGGAGACACCAAACAGCTGTACGAGTGCTCATATTTTCAATTAACAGCTTCTTGACAGTAACTAGGAATGTGACCTATTGTTATATATCCTGCCTTAATTTAGAATTCATTTCCTACTATTAACACAATGCTTAGGCTGGGAGTTTTATATTTTTCCATGCATTTTTAAACATGCTTTAAAAGTATTATTTTTAAAAGGAAAAAAAATAAACACTATCCTAACTGTAAAGAATATTGCACCCAAAACTCAAGCTTGGAACAAGCGCTCTAAACATTACAAGTGTGTTGTTCTCTTATTCTCAGTTGTAGCTAATGGTAATGAATCTTCTTTGGGTTTTACTCCAAACTTTAAATAAGCAAGCACCATGAAAGGTGAACAACCTATTTTGCAAATGGAATACAGAACCACAGATAGCACTGCTCTGACATTGAAAAATCTAGACCCTAAAGCCATGGTCTCACCATGGCATGCATTGGAGGATCTGCCATGTGGAATAATGCCCTCTTTTGAAAGATCAGTAATATTTACTGGAATCTGTATGCTATCTTCTATCTATGTAGGCTTCCTTGGCCTACATGGAATATCTACAGTAATTTTAAGGATGAAGAAATATAGTTGTTCATTTGGAGCCATTATGCATTGACATGTAGTGCATCTATGCACATGAATTTGCACTCGCACCTAGTTGTACTATTGATTATGCCTGCTTAAGGTTATCAGGTGCCAAAGTGAACATACCTAGAATCAGCTGGTACTAGTTGAGAAGAAAAGGGTCCATTCCAGGTCCTAGAAGCAGAAATGTAGTCTAAACAGTGTGAATAGATTTGAGAAGAATCCACAGCTGATAAGCAAACTGGTGGTCCCAATGCTCAGATGTCCAGGATACCAGCAATATCAGTCTGGGTTGGGGGACATGAGAGAAGCCTCCTCGCAGGATTGCAAGACATCCGGGCGTCCCCTGGGCAACGTCTTCGTAGACGGCAGATTCTCTCGCCACAGAAGCGACCAGCATGCAAGCAAGCAAGCAAAACAACCAACGGTCCTTTTCAGGACCAACCATGACAATAATCTCAATCAATATCGAAGGCATGTCAGCTGCCAAAGAGCAACTGCTCTATGAACTGTGCCGAGATAAGAAATTCGATGTGCTGTGTGTCCAAGAAACACACAGGGATGAACAACAGAAACGACCCAAAGTTCCAGGAATGGTCTTAGTAGCAGAAAGACCACATGCGCAGTATGGAAGTGCCGTCTTTGTCAAACCAGGCCTCCAAGTCAGCAGTGCCCACAATACTGAAGAAAACAATATAGAGGTTATAATAGTAGAGCTTAACAACATCACCATCACCTCTGTGTACAAGCCCCCAAATGAAGAGTTCTGCTTCTCCTCCCCCGAGAACTTTGACAGGCACCAAAGGGCGGTAGTAATTGGGGACTTCAACAGCCATAGCCATGTATGGGGCTATGCCCAAGAGGATGAAAATGGAGAGGCTGTCCTCTCCTGGTCTGAACTGCACAGACTATCACTCATCCATGATAGCAAGCTCCCACCATCCTACAACAGCGGGAGATGGCACCGAGGCTACAACCCAGACCTCCTATTTGTGAGCGACAGCAATGCACCAAATCAGTGGGACCACCAATCCCAAACACACAGCACCGACCAATAGTATGCCAACTGTTCCCAACAATAAGGCCTCAGGAAGTTCGATTTAAATGAAGATTCAACTTCAGAAAGGCAGATTGGACTAAATTCTCAGACATGTTAGATAACATGATCACATCGGCCGCGCCAATCCCTGAGGAATACAAGCACTTTATTGAAATTGTGAAAACCTGCTCACGGGCCTCCATACCAAGAGGCTGCAGAACCAACTACCTTCAGGGCATTACCCCTGAAACAGCTGCCTTGTTGGAAAACTATTACAGGCTCCACAACAAAGACCCATTTAGTGAGCAAACCCTCCAGGCAGCGCAGAGCATTGTATCTTCCATCTCTGAAGCCAAGAAAGAACAGTGGATCAAACTGATCACAGAGGTCGACATGGGCAGGAGCAGCCAGAAGGCCTGGAAGCTACTGAGACAGTTGAGCAATGACCCCTCACAAACTAATACCCATGCCAACATAAAGGCAGATCAGATAGCATACCAACTCTTGAAGAATGGGAAACCCAACTTTGCCACCAAAGTAGGAAAGAAACCAATATTGAGAACAACAACCTCCATGAACCCTTTACATCTACTGAATTGGACATGGCTCTCAATAAATGTAAAAATGGCAAAGCAGCTGGCCTGGATGACCTACGGATGGAACAAATCAAGAACTTTGGTCCAAAAGCAAGGAGCTGGCTGCTGGAGCTGATGAACAACTGCACTGCATCCTGTCAGATCCCCAAAATCTGGAGGAAAGCAAGAGTCATCACCATCTTGAAGCCAGGCAAAGACCGTAATGACCCAAAAAGCTACAGACCAATCTCCCTGTTGTGCCACCTCTACAAAGTTCTGGAGAGACCTATTTTGCATAGAATTATGGAAAAAATAGACCCCTGTCTGATCCCACAGCAAGCTGGCTTCAGAAAAGGCAAAAGCTGCACATCGCAAGTGCTGAACCTGACTCAGCACATAGAAGATGGCTTTGAAAGGCAGCAGATCACAGGAGCTGTCTTCATAGACCTGTCAGCAGCCTATGATACTGTGAACCACCGCCTCCTCCTGAGAAAAATGTATAATATCACAAAGGACTACCACCTCACCCGCCTCATAGGAAACCTGCTACAAAACAGGAGGCTTTTTTGTTGAGTTTCAGGGCCAGAGAAGCAGATGGCGGAAACAGAAGAATGGCCTGCCTCAGGGGAGCGTGCTCGCTCCATCCATGTTCAACATCTACACAAATGACCAGCCACTGCCGGAAGGGACAGAGAGCTTCATCTATGCTGATGATCGTGCCATTACTGCTCAAGCAGGGAGCTTTGAGACTGTAGAACAGAAGGTCTCCGAAGCTCTAGGTGCTCTTACTGCCTACTACAGGGAAAACCAGCTGATCCCTAACCCATCTAAAACACAGACATGCACCTTTCATCTCAAGAACAAAGAAGCATCGCGAGCTCTGAAGATCACTTGGGAAGGAATCCCACTGGAGCATTGCAGCGCACCCAAATACCTGGGAGTCACTCTGGACCGTGCTCTTACCTACAAGAAGCACTGCCTGAACATCAAGCAAAAAGTGGGTGCTAGAAACAATATCATACGAAAGCTGACTGGCACAACCTGGGGATCACAACCAGATACAAGGAAGACATCTGCCCTTGCGCTGTGCTACTCTGCTGCTGAGTATGCATGCCCAGTGTGGAACACATCTCACCATACTAAAACAGTGGATGTGGCTCTTAATGAGACATGCCGCATTATCACGGGGTGTCTGCGCCCTACACCACTGGAGAAATTACACTGCTTAGCCGGTATTGCACCACCTGGCATCCGCCGGGAAGTAGCAGCCAATAGTGAAAGGACCAAGGCAGAGACATCTCCAGCTCATCCCCTGTTTGGGTATCAGCCAGCACGCCAACGACTTAAATCTAGACATAGTTTTCTAAGATCTACAGAGACACTCGCTGGAACACCTCAGCAAGCAAGAGTCCAAAAGTGGCAGGCTCAAACCCAGCACCTCAACCAATGGCTGATACCAATTGAGAGACTCCCTCCTGGGCACACAGAAGACTAGGCGACTTGGAAGGCATTGAACAGACTGCGCTCTGGCACCACGAGATGCAGAGCCAACCTTCAGAAATGGGGCTACAAAGTAGAATCCTCGACATGCGAGTGTGGAGAAGAACAAACCACCGACCACCTGCTGCAATGCAACCTGAGCCCTGCCACATGCACGATGGAGGACCTTCTTGCAGCAACACCAAAAGCACTCCAAGTGGCCAGATACTGGTCAAAGGACATTTAACCAGCTACCAAACTCACAAGTTGTGTATTTTTCTGTTTCTTTGCTTTGTTCTGTTAGACTGGTTGTTCTGACACGACAAATAACAAATAAATAGTCTGGGTTGAATGGAAGTTTCAGAGCAACAGAATGGCTTGAGCTAAATTAATGTTTAGCCAGCACGAGACCAGGCTCATTTTCTTCAGTAAGTCTGCACCCCATATTTAAGGTCGAGCAGGGCATTGCCTGGCCTTTTGCTCCCTGCACTTTAATTTATAATGCTCAACATGGTGAAGTACTTCTGCCACAACTTCACCATCTGCATGGGATGGACTCCAATTCTACCGGTTCCAAGACAGAAATGCCAGCTTCCTTTGACACCAGGCCCATCCAGACAGTACTTTTATCCGAGGAGTTCCCGCAGCAAAGAGGAGGGTGGCCAAACACCATTCCCTGTAAATGTGGAATAAATCACTACAAATGGCAAACAACACAAGATTTTCAGGTGTGTGAATATTCCAGTTCTGAGCCAAAGATTCACACCTTCTACTGTCTGTATGTCCCTGCACTCGGAAATCATGGGATTTTTTTTTTATCCGGGTTTGTTCTCACGTTTTAGAGCTTCTGTTCCTGATTGGTCAGTTCCTAAAAAGAACGTGACAGTTGAGTAGAACTTTGTTTGTGTGCCAGAAACGTCATGAAATGTTTGGAGGGCACATTTTCTCTGGCCAGGACAAAGTTGTGGCCTCCTAGTCAACATTGTACATCTTTTCACAATAAGAGCAATCAGGACACACATGTATAACACAGGAACAACACCTAAAAGTCCAACGGTGGCCATCTTGGGGGTTGCAAAATCCTTCAACAAACCAGCAAGTGTGGATGACGAAGGTAGAAATCTCAGGACCAACAGATCTGTATCTGAACAGCTTTTCAGGTTCCGGGTTATTTTACCCCTGACTAAAGTGTATAATTTAGTGCTGTGTGGAACCACCCTCTTGATGTGGCTCTCCTCTACATCTGAGGAGGCCTCTTCCAGGTAGAACATTACAGGTTCCACATTTAGAGTCTTGGTTCAGTTGCACAACTTTATCATTCAAAACAAGGATTATATAGCACCATCTATGTTAAACTCTTCCACACAACCTCAAAGTATATTCCCAGCCGTCATTAAATGTCTCAAAGACCTGTGTAGCTCTTCATTCCTCCTCCTTGGCCTCAGGTTCTTATTTAAAAATGTTCTGACAAAACATACTGTAGCCACAGCCTCCTTGGTGAAATCACTGTGCCAAATATTTCCTCGTGTATCACATTTTATTTCATTTACCTTTTAACACCTGTAAGCAATTAGCTGTCACAAAGTGGAAGGGCGTTTTAGTTACGTTGTTTCACAAAGACGGTGGGGAGCTCACACGGAGCCAGCCGAACAGAGGCACCGACAGACGGAAATCAAAACCAACAAGGTGATTAACAGGAGTCTTCCTAACGAGCAAGAAACAGGATGACACTCATTAGCGGGTTGTAATCAAATTCCACCAAACTCAAAAAGAAGTTGTGAAGGATGCCTTTCTACATTCAAAGTGACTCAAAGAGCTTGCGTGGAAACTGGGAGCTAATTCAATTAACAACTGGAACACTGAGGCAAGCCTGAAAACAAGGAAAGAAAGCAATGGAGGTGGAGGTGAGATTGAAAACATAGTAATACAAGCTGGCTGGTAGGGACAATAATAATTTGTCATTGATCATAGAATTTTAGAACTGAGAGGGCCCTCAAGGGGCACAGAGGCCAGGTATGTTTGTGTGTACACATACACAACTGAAGACTCCCTTGAGTTTTTTCCAATGGTAAGAATTCATGATTCTATGAGTGCATTTGCAGAAAAAGTAGGGCAGAAAGCCTATGATTGGCTGAAATCACACACCTGATTTTGGCACCCCCCCCCAAAAAAACAACAACAACTAACCCCCACCCCAAACATGTCAAATTAAGTTCACTGTGTTAAAAAGGCCAAGAAGTGAAACTAAGGGGGGGGGGGGGAGCCTTGGCCTCAACTTTATCAAATTTCTTCAAAAGCATAGCGATGCTTTCTAATGGAAGGCTTTACTAATGCTCTGTACTGCATCTGAATAAGTGGGTTCATATCCATGAAAGCTCATGCTAAAGTAAAAATGAATTCATCTTAAAAGTCAGTAAGTCGTCTTTCTTGCTTTTTGTCCCCCCTCCCTTTCTCCTTTCAAATAAATTTCATAAGAAGTGTATGTACTCATGCAGGTACATCTCTCTCTCTCTGTGTAACTACTATATATGGTGTAACTATTCAGTAGTACATGCAATACATGCAATTCACTGAAATTGAAAAAAACAAACCAGTAGGCACATTTGCAGATACCCATTTGGTTGTGTGTGCATACACACACCCACACTTATGTATATATACTTGTGTATGTGTGTACACACACACATGTATATGTACTTATGTATGTTTGTGTGTGTACACATACACAAGAGTTATTTGTATTTAATTTACTTGACTGTGAACATCTGGGAATAGCTTTGACATTCTAATGCATATTCTGAATCATTTCTTCCTGATGCATACCATTTTCCCTGTTTGAATTAAAGCACATATTTTGCATTTGCATGCATTAAAAATGTTTTTGCTTTTAAAATAGTGGACACAATGTCTGGCAACTTGCTATCATTGTATTAATTCCTTGGTACCCTTACGTATGCAGTTGCACATTTTTGACCACAGCACAAGGTCTGCATTCAGTTTATAATTCCCTAAGTAGATTTCCACCAATGTCACTATTAGGGTTGTGTGTGGATTTCCTTTCCTCTGTTTCCTCCATTTCCTTTGGTACCTTTGGTGCGTTGGGAGCTTGTAATGGTAAGTGCTCTTCCGGTACGAAAACCTGCACGAAACTAAAGCAAGTGGAAACTTATCTCGGCTCCTCCTCCCCTATTTGGCATCACAGTTGAATCTTTTTTTATTTTCCTTTGTTTTCCTGATTCTTTTTATTTAGTGGGACTGACTGGGAGCTGGGGACCTGCTGAGGAATAGTGGGTAGGGTGCATGCACATTTGAGGGCTTGGAGACAAAGAGTCACCCTTTTACCTTCTTTTTCTCTTTTACTTCCTCTCCTTCAGAAAATAATCTAAAAGATGATGATGATAATCATCATCATCACCATTTAATTACTTATTAATCGCCCTCCATCCAAGAATGCTCTAGGTGATTTACAGCTAAATTGTAAAAGATAAAATACATACATACAAAAATTAAAAATTAACAGGGATCAAATGCTCTAGTAAAAAGCCAGGTCTTAAATGCTTGAGTAAAAGGCCCTAAGTCACGCATGGCTCTTATGTAGGGTGGCAAGGAATTCCATAAGGCAGGGGCAGAAATAGAAAAAGCCCTGCGTCTGGTCCAAGTGCACTTCTCTAGGACCCGGTATATAGAGTAAGTCACGTTGGGCTGGTCGTTGCGACCTCCGACAATGGGAGAAGGAGAGGCGGTCCCTAAGGTACGATAGACCCTGGCCGTAAAGAATTTTAAAGATCAGAACTAGCATCTCATACAGGTCATGGTATTCAGTTGGAAGCCAATGTAAATGTTGCAGCACTGGTGTTATATGGCATTTCATGGGCGTTCTTGTGAGTAACCTGGCTGCCGCGTTCTGAACGATACGAAGCTTTTGGGTCGTAGAATAATAGTAATAGTAATCCCATCAAACAAAAAGAGAAGCCTACCTCTCCTCTAGAGTAGAAAGTAGAAACAGCTTTAAGGAAGCATTAAACCAAAGCGAAAAGGAGATTGTAGGTTTGCAGGCAACGGAGGGAATTTTTAAGGTAGTCTAGGGAGGATAGCTCAGCCTCAGGGCATCACTCTTCCTTCCCTAGGCCTCCTTAAAATGCCTTAAAGTTGCTGGTGCTGGGAGAGAAGAAAGCACATACATATATATTCTTAAATGGTATGTAATTATTCAGTAGTACATGCAGAGTACCACCTCATTCACTGGAATTGAAGAAACAATGGGTACATTCGCAGATAGCCATTTGGTTGTACCATGCTGATAGTTTGCAGAAAGGTGGTATAGTCCAAATACTACTTAACTATGTGAGTGTAGAGTTATGTTACACAAGAATGAGGTCAGATCCTAGCTGTGGTTTTTTTTTTTTTTGTGCACATTGGATTTCTTTGGCACACACCTCCAGCTCTGCAGACGCAGGACTTTCAGAGGTCAAGGCATGTATTATCTTGCAATGAGTCTCGGAAAACATGAAATTCTTCCTCCTGTCAAGAATCTTGACTCCAATGAAATTCTTCTCGCTTCCTAACACTACATCAGTCTTAGGGGAATAGCCATCATTCAGTAGTACAGCCAAACAGTCTATATTGAGAAGAGGGACAGGATAGAGTTTGAAGTCCTTATCGCTGGTTGGATCATGCATGCATTCTCCTATTCTTGCTAACTTGGCCATTCCTTTGCCTGCGCGGTTCTTCATTTTCACTGACTCAGCCAAGTCTCAGTGTCAAGACGAGACGCTTAATCTTCCTTAATGCTTAAGGCTTTCAGAGTATTAAGTTTGCAGGGTTTTTGTTTCCTGATCCCATGGCCTACTTGTGCAGAAAATCAGAATGCCTTTTAATTGGTATTTCCTAGTAGAAGAGATCCTATTTCGAGACTAGTACTTTTCTTAAACTAATATAGCCAACTCTCTGCCTTTGTTTCATGATAACGTGCTCCTGATCAGTAGGACAAGTAAATGAATCTGATATAAAAGCATTCATGGCCCTTTTCACAGACAGCCACAGACTTTGCTTGTTTGTGAACATCCGGGAGCAGCCTTTGTATTTAAAATTGTCACAATTTAATATGGAGTTTTAACTAACAACATATACTCATCTAGTGATGAGACTCAAAGACAGAAATTGGATTACATGGAAAAAGTTAATTTTTAGAGAGGATATCTCTCTAGGACTTTTCTAGGCTCTCTTGTGAAACCCAATGGGAACTTTTAGTGGAAATTGTTAATTTCATCCACAGTTTCTGTTTCTATGGTAAGTTCGGGAACATATCTTCCATGGATACAGAGATCATACTTTAATACAAGGATCATATTTTTCATGGTAAGTTTGAGAAGGTGTCTTTCATGGATATAGGGATCATACTTTAATACAAAGATCGCATTTTTCATGGTAAGTTCGGGAAGGTATCTTTCATGGATATAGGGTTCATATTTTAAAATAGGGATCATATTTTTCATGGTAAATTCAGGAGGATATCTTCCATAGATACAGGGATCATACTTCAACTTCTTTTTGGATCAAACTTAACTCTGAAAATGAAATAGTCTTTGAAGTGAGAATCCATCTTTATAAAACACATGCACATGAAGAGCAACCTCAAGAGATGAAGCTCTCACTATCTAAACAAAGTACCTTCCTTTTATAATTTTAACCAATAAACTTCTGAGAGTTTCTCCAGATTTTTCATTTTCATTTTCACCAGGATAGGAGTGTATCACAATGAAGGAGAACTTTAGGAAACCATCAATGTTTAGGTTGAGCATTATGGTTTTGTATGAAATTGGCCACTTTTTTTTTTAAAAAAAGCCAAAGGTAAGGCAAGGGACTTATGTGCTACGATTCCTCTGCCTCCTTGCCTTTTTGAAATATTTCTCCACAGTTAAAAGCTTTAATTAATCTAAATATAGGCTCCAGTAGTTGATTAACACCAATAATTTCAGGGCCTTTATAACGTAACAAATCTCTTGAGGCAAATATCCTTCCTTTAATGATCTCCATAATTTTTGTTAAATTTCCCATAAAAAACATGGAACCATAATTTTATAAGGTGTAAAATAGAAGATATTTTACCACTATGTCCAGGACTGAATTACCATATATACTTGTGTATAGGTCAACCTCATGTATAAGACAGGGGTAGATGGGGGCAGATTTTGTGATCAACATAACAAATATTAATATGAGCCATGGATAAGTCAAGAGTTATTCTGCAGAGAAAGGAAAGTGCACTGCTATTGGGTGCTCAGGACCCAGCAAAACTAGAATAACTGCAAATAAAAAACAACACTTTGTGGTCAACCTGTTAACATGGTATCTCTTGATTTTCTAGGTATTCCAACACAATTCTGTGGTCATCTGTGGGACAGAATGGATATAAATAAGCAATTTTTGAACATTCTTTTTGGGAGAAAACAGTTTGAATTTGCTTTGAATGAAAACTTTCCTCATAGTTTTGAGTAGATGTTTGAGGATGGATTTCATCTTGCGTGCAAAGGAAATATCAAGTTTTCTCATGTCTTCATGGATTCTCTTTATGGCATGTCATTTGCTCAGACTTCTTTTCTGTCACACAAAGACTGAGATACTTCCGCAGGCTTGTGTAGTTTAAGTGTCCATGGGCAGAGTTCTGCACAAATGGCATTAAATGGCACAACGGATCCAAGATGCCAAATACGTCATGAAACCCACAGATATGCAATGTGTGTGAGTCTCCAGTGCTGCAATTTGAACCTCTTCATTCACAACAGGACTTCACTTCTGCATCCTTGAACTCAGAGTAGGTGTCCGTCTTCAGAAATAAATATGAGTAACTGAGATGTGCATAAGAAATAAGGTGTTGAACCTGGTTTCAATAAGTGTGTGTATCTGGAACTGAGAAATACAACAGCTGGATGTTAATTCATCTGTTCTAGACAACTTAGCTATTGGGTTGATGGGTCATCCATGCAAATTGTTCTTAAGACTGTGTACAACAACAAAAAACTGAGCTTTCTTGAAAATAGGGCTAAAAAAGAGCACACAAATTGGCACACCAGAGCACAGATGCTCAGCAACAATACTTATAATGACCCCATACGACAAACCTCTATAGCTTGAATAATTCAGTACTTTCATACCTTTTAATACCCTCTTTCCCAAAACCATATTGCTGTATTAATTTGCTTCATTTCCATTTCCTTTTTACCCTTCCAACTGGACATGGTAATCCAGAGAACTAAGATAACATTAAAAGGATTTTGATAGGATCATGCTTAGCTTTGATTTAGCACAGAGGACTGTTGTGATGTGTATTATTTTTCCACCTCCCCCCAATCCCTTTCAATGTTAAATGTTACTTTTATAACCAGGAGAAACACTGAGTAAACAAATAAAAAATTCATTAGCAATAGCAGCTTGAGGAAGATGAAAGGTTTTACAATGTGAAAATCTGGTTTCCAATGCTGAAAAGCCAGGCACAGGCTCATTAGCACAGTGTGGTGCCTAGTAGACATAAAAAAAAAAAACCTTACCATGTGTAATCTGGGTGAAATTTACTAATATTTCAAGCAACGATACTGTGTGTGCAGCCATTTAATTTTATTTTTAAAGGTTTAACAATCTCCCAAAGGACTATTAGTCATTCTGGAACAGAAAATCAGTAGTCTAAATACTGAAAAGATGGTAACAGTTTTGGGTGAACTACATCTCATAGGTGTCCCTTCCTCACTGGAACTTTGGGTGGCATCCTGGTCATGACATTCACAGCTGTATTAGACTTTAATATTTTTACACCAAGGGAATTTTATAGTGCTTTGGAGAGAGAACCATGTTGGTAGCATATGACTTCAGAGATCGGTGGCCATGTCTACATTGGCTGCTTAATCCATGGCCAGTCTAGGGAGTTATGATCCAGACTGACCCTGGATTCAACCATGATGGTGGCCACATGGACTGAGCCAAATCCTCTGCTAATACCACATTGGCACCCAGCAGGAATGAGATAACATTGGCCCCACTAGCCAGTTTACTTGTCCTTGTATTGCTGCTGTGGCTCCTCATTAACCGTGGATTTCTCTGCAAAGCCTGGCCATCAACAGTCACATTGGCTGAAGTCATAACATGGTGCCTGTGGGATCAACAAAAGGGATGAATCTACCCTTTCCTTCTTGTTGATCATATGGATGTCCCATTCTGACCTCAGCAGGTACAACCATGATGGTGAAACTCTCACAGGGAACTCCATGGCCAATAAGAAGCTGCATCCGTGACACAAGGTGCACCTTTCTGTATACTGACCAATGCAGAGGAAGTGTAATGGTGGTGGTGGACATGTGGACATTGGATCAAGCTGAAATCTGGTTGGTCACATAGCCGCAAACCCTGAGGCCACTCCAAAGATTTCTGCAAACTCTAGAGCAGTGGTTCTCAACCTGGGGTCTCCAGGTGTTTTTGGCCTCCAACTCCCAGAAATCCTAACAGCTGATAAACTGGCTAGGATTTATGGGAGTTGTAGGCCAAAAACATCTGGGGATCCCAGGTTGAGAACCACTGCTCTAGAGTATTCATGAACTTGACTTAATGTGGGTGCTTAAAGTACAGATTCCAAACATTGTCATTAAGTCATTGTCATGAAGATTGCCAATGATAACTTTGGGTTGCTTATGAGGTTTTTTCTACTCATGTAGAGATGGCTTAGGTGTACTTCTTCAGATGTTTCCTGAGTCTATGAAAGCTTTTCTTTCAACTTTGTTCTTTCAGTTAGTCTCTGTGTTGCTTACAGATGTAGTTCAAAGTTCTGTCTGCATATTGGACTGTTCTGATCATTTTAGAGGGATGAAATTCATGTTCATCCATAGGATTCACTTTTTGCTACATTCAATGTCCAAATTGGTGGAGAAGGGGAAGTATTAGGAAGAGGTAAGCATCTGCCATGTACCAGTAATCGAACACAGTGACAAAAGGCATCCTTTCTAGGGATCTTCTGAAAGTCCTGAGGTTGATATTGTGATTCTGAGCCTGACCATAGGGATATGGCCAGAAACTTACCTAATGCCTACTCCTTACTTTCCACTAAATGACTTTGGAGGAGGTCCCGCAGAAGGACAGTGAGTGTTAAAGGAGAGAAATAGAGATATGTCACCATTCTATCTGGGACAAAGTTTATGATGAAGGCTTTTACCTGTTTACCTGATATTGCATCACTTCTTGTTGCCACTTTGAGAAGGATTGAAAAGGAAAATGGATGTGTTTGGGTGCATCAAAGAGTCCTGGGGTGCTTGTAAGGCTGAGTTTTTACACAAGTTTTAACATATTTGCATGGCTTTCTGCATAGCTTGTTGGCAAAGTGTTTGAAATTCACAACAAAATTATTAGGGGTCACAAAAACAGGTTCCATATCATGGGTGACCTAACCCTTATTCTACCTATTAAATAGGAGGGTGCGTTCCCACCTCATATGCAAGGTTAAGTGGGAGCAAAAGTTTTCCATCCCTTGCAATTGTTGTTACCTGTCATAGTAACAGTTGTTTGTGCACAGTGTGTTAGTTAACCTTGTGGTATTTTCTTTCAGTAACATGATTGTAATCTGCTTGCTTCAAAATAGAAAGCACAAATCACATCTTCTGTGAGCCGACCCTATTCCTATACAGGGTCTTTGGGCACAACGTAGGGCCATCTAGCTTTGAAAACCCAAATACATGTTCTCCATTGCACAAGCAATACAGTGGAAACATTGGCAAATAAACAATGAGTTCTAAAATTTTGGTATTCAACAAAGGAGCGACTTGACCATTGGTGTGCAACTCTGTTGATTTTATAAAATATTCACACAACCACAGACACATTTCACCAAGAAGCTCTTTCTTTGAAAGGTCTCTTGAAGCACTTTGTCTCCACATGGTCCTTCAGGCAAAACCAGGCCTATGGATGGATTTCTTTTTAATGGCAGAGCTCCCACCTCATGGGTGTCTGTTACCAGTTTACACTCACATAGTTTTGTTGTGGTTGGGTTACACTGGAGTGGCCCATAGACAGTTCCTGGGGTCATTTTTGTGCCCCATATGGCCCGTAGGAGCCAAAGTTCCCTCTATAGAATGTTGTGTTTTGTCATGTCTCTCACCACCGTTCTAGGACATTTCATGGACAAGGGGCATTTTTTATTTGAAAATAAAAGAATAGGAGGTGAACTTTAGTCATTCTCTCTTCTTAAAAGAGTTATTTCTTGGGCCAAAGATGTCTCAGAGCTCCCAGAAATTGGTCCCTGAAAAAAACTCTACTAGAGTTATTTGAACACTGTATATACTCATGTATAAGTTAATTTGACGTACAGTAGAGTCTTGGTTATCGAACATAAACGGTCGGCAGAATGTTGGATAAGTGAAAATGTTGAGTAATAACGAAGGATTAAGGAAAAGCCTATTAAATGTCAAATTACATTATGCTTTCACAAATTAAGCACCAAAATATCATGTTTTACAACAAATCAACAGAAAAAACAGTTCAGTACATTGTAAAGTTACATAGTAATTACTGTATTTATGAATTTAGCACCAAAACAATGCAATGTATTGAAACAGCTGTGGATCCGGGTGGGAGGAAGACTGTGTTGGATAATACAGAAAGTTGGACGCACAAAGCTTGGATAAACAAGACTCTACTGTATAAGTAAAGGATAGGTTTTTGGGTCAACATGATAAATAGTGATATAACTTCTCTCTATTTTTTCCATGTCAAGAGCGACTTGAGAAACTGCAAGTCACTTCTGGTGTGAGAGAATTGGCTGTCTGCAAGAATGTTGCCCAGGGGATGCTCAGTTGTTTTGATGTTTTACCATCATTGTAGCAGGATTCTCTCATGTCCCCACATGGAGAGCTGGAGCTGATAGAGGGAGCTCATTCGTGCTCTCCCCAGATCTGAACCTGCAACCTGTCGGTCTTCAGCCCTGCTGGCACAAGGGCTTAACCGCTTGCGCCACTGGGGTGACCTCTGAAGTAAGTTGAGTGTCCTTTCAGGGAGAAATAAAATATCAATGGCAACTCAAGGGTTTAGCCACCACCCTAAGGCACTGTCACAGTTACGGGGGATTTGTGCTTCTTAATGAAAAGAAGATGGACTAAATCTTTGCTTTTTGCTATTCTACCCAAATATGGAGATGGTTCCTTTTTTGATTTGAATTAAGCATTGGTATTCACATTGTCCCCTGGAGAAGCTGCCCAAGGTTTTCTGGGTTGATTCTTGAACTATAATTTCTAGACCTATAAATGAGTATGTAGTGTATATGGGAGCAGATTAACCAATGCAATCTTTTTTATGTGGGTACAATGATTGGATAGCCTTTGAAAGTCTTCTAGGAGACTAATGCAGCCTAGAGCAAAGCTTCTCAAAGCTCTGCAACCAACTGTAATTCAGTTAATGCTTCTGGCTTACAAATCCATTGTTTTATTAAGAATAATAATAGTGAAAACCCTACTTTTAAGTTAATGGCTTAAATAGGTGAACTGTTTTAATGTTTTTTATATTGTTTTATTATAATATGTATATTTATGCTTGTTTTAATCTGTTGTTGGCACCGTGCTGTGCCGGTTGATAGCAGCCCTGAGTCCTTCTGCGGAGGTTGAGATAGGATGGGATACAAATGTCCTAAATAAATAAATACTTTTAGCCCCAACTAGAGTGGTCCCATTTAACCAATGGGAGTTGTTTATGTCTTTACTTACCATCCATCAGTTTGTTCAACTTGCTTACACTGAGACTAACTAACAGAACTGACGCATATAGTAACTACAACAACAACAAGAACAACAACTCTGGACACAAATTTATTTACACCGTTTCAGACGAAGCTTTTATTTTAATATTACAAACCATTTTTTTCTTTATTCACAAACCACTGTAGTGATATAAACACTAATTTCTAAAGACAGATATACACACTTGTTGGGTTTTAAGATTTGTAACTGTTTTGAAGTCACGATATTCTACATATGGTACTTAATCGTTTATTTTTAAAATCAGAATTCATATTATCAGTAGCAATTTATATAACTGGAGAAGAAAGAAAAAACACATTCCCTATATCAGACATACATTTGAATAAAATGAATGACTGGAGTGTTGAAGGAGTTTTCACAAAAATAGTTTCCAACAGCATTTGGCAAACCTCAACCATCGGCAATTATCTCCAAGAATTAAACATCAGATACACATTGGGGGCTGCCTTGAGGGACACAGCCACTGAATTCAACTTAGAATTACACATCAGGAGATCTTTGTGTGCAAACTGATAGTTTGTAAGAAAATAAATATCTTTAACAGTTAAGTACTATCATTATAATTCTTAAAGTATTTCAGAGTGCATACAGACGTTTTTATTGGAGCAGCCAAACCACATATACAATTATGCACTCTATTGTTTAGAACTGGAATAATAGATTGCCTGTGCACAGCTCTGATTGACTGATGCACATGATGTCACCAACCCACATCATTTTCTAATGAGTTTGGAAGTCTGCTTAAACTTTAAATGAGTAAAAGTGGGCATATTGTATTTTGCAAAGGCAAAGAACTCTTGTGTTTGGATTAGCATTAAAATAGCTGGTAGTGAATGCATAGCAATCAAGTTGGTAGAAGTCAAGGTATGCCCTCTCCTCAGGAAAGAAGATTTTGTTTTTAGCCATTTTAATCCATGTTTTTCAAGCTCCATAGCAATACAATTTGGGAGAAATAAGAATTGATAGATCAACCTATCCCTGTAGATTGGTGAAATTATTACTTTTAAATTAGAAGTCATCAATATCCACAAAATGTAATAGCCATATCTATCCACTTCTATTCCAGTGTCATGGTACGTCTGTATGCACCCTTGTTTCGGAACCCCCAAAACTTAATATCAGATTACATTTTTCTGACTTTTTTCCATAATGTTTAAGATCTGATCACATGAACAATGGCCATTTAAGCCTAAACATCTACAATGAAATATTTGCTTTGCTAGGCCTAGAAAACAGCACAAGCTCATGCTCCACTGAACTCAACAGAAGTGAATGAAGACCATCCCTGAAAGCTTCTTTTTGGAAAGCTGGCTTTCTAGAATAGAAATGGGACAATGGGAAAGTTTGCAGCCAATACCCAGCCAAGGCTTGTGACTGCAATGTCAATGGATTTGTTCCAGGATTTGGTTCAGACTTTAAAGGAGGTTCCCCAACATACTGAACCCATTTTAAAGATGTGGTTCATCAACCTGAGTAGCACCTTTAAAGTTCAGGCTAAAATTGAAGGTGGGGTTACTGTCATCTTAATATTGGCCAACTTCTAGAGAAAATGATGTCCTTAGAACTATGTCATTTCCTATCATTTGAAATATTAAAATTAAGCTAGCAGGGGATATTTTTAGAATACTCAGGGTTCCAAAAAAGAAAGGATCATCACAATCCATAGTGGTTGGTGGTCTGAATTTATTTTGGAGGGGTCACCCTGAAATTGTCTCTCAGTTGAATCACCTAGATCTAGTTACAGATCTAGAAGAGATTTTCTGGCCAGAAGGAAAATTTCATCACCCATGTCTAGAACTATAATCATATCTGTATCTAGATCTGTATCTAGATCAAGATATGAAGGATTTTCTTGCCATTCATCAGATCTAGATCTAGATAGGAATGAGAAGGCCCTTCTAGTCAGAAAATCCCTTCTGGAGTGCTGCCCTTGTTAATATGGTGTCACTCATTAACAGTGGTATCTTTATTTGGAGAACTACTTTATGCCTACGTGGTTGCACCTCAATGTTGAACATGATGAGGAAGCTCGGTTGGACTGGAATTGCATGCTCCTCAATGAAACTGATCCCCCCACACTTCTGGATTGGAATCCAGAAGCCTTCCTGTTTCCTCCCTTTTCCGTGCCTTCCTTCCCCATCTCCAACTGCTTTGAGTTGGTTGGGAGTCCATGGTTTCTAAAAAGCACCTTGTGACTTAACATTTGGGCTCAATGTGAGAAAAGGTACATTTGCATATAGCAAAGTTTTTCCGGAACAATGGCCTTAATCTAAAGCTATCAGGGAAGGATGAGTTAAAAAGTGACCAAATTTATGAATAAATTATTCACTCCCTGACTGATAATTTTTAGTAGCCTATACTTTGCATGGTTTTATACACTTTCTTTCTGTCACTCCTCTATCTTTCTCATTCCCTGTCTTTTTCTCTCTCTTACACTTTCTTTCCTCTATTCCCTCTGAGATGGATTGGAGAATGATGTCCTTATTATTATTATTATTATTATTATTATTATTATTATTATTCCCCCATCTTTGGATAGAAATGCTACAGAAACCTTGTTTTCAAATCTTGTGAAACTTTATTGATGGTTATCGTTCAACTGGTCATATTTTGCATGCACATTACGATGACATAGGCCGTCCACAAACACTTTTTGAAAAGCAGAATTGTTTATAGCAAGTTGGCAGGTTCACAGCGGTGAATTGATCATTTTTTTTCTTTTTTTAACTAAAGTGCTTGCCTTTTTAAAAACCTTTTTCTATCCCCCCCTCCCTTTATGGCACGCACGGTACACATGAGAATATAACTATTTTTTTCTGCTTTGATTTATTTTTAAATACAAAAACAAGAAGACCCCTGACAAACACCCCAAAACTTAAGGTTAACTTGTAAACAGGACAACATTATGCACGGACAAACTGCAATTTTCCAGCTGTGCCAGGCACTGCAGCTTTGGCATCAATTCTTGGGTGCCTTGGAGGGGGGAAAGCAGAGTTTGACAGCCAAGATCCTGGGCCCATTCACACTATATAATTATAGTGGGCTGATCCCACATTAAATGTCATGGTGGCCTCCCAAGAGATCTGGAGGTTTGTAATTTGGAGAAGCACCAAAACTCATTGGCTGAAAAATTTCAGTGTGCCTCCTTCAAATGCCAATCCCAGGATCCCATCAGATGGAAACATGTCCGTTAAAAGAGGAATCAGTGTACTATGATTCTACAGTGTGGATGGGAGTCTCATGTCTGTCCTTGGATTCTTGGATATTTGTTTCTTGGGAACGTTAAATTACAAAACAAGATGGCCTTCGGAGCTGGGGACGGGGCGGCAGGTTTTGTAACAACTTGAGAAATTGCAGTTTGCTTACACGACACAATCATGTTTCAAAAATTACTAAGCTGATGAAAATACCATGATTATCTCTAACTCCATGTTTGCAGTACTTGTAAAATGCGTATATAAATTTTGGTATATGAGTAGCATGGAATTTGGTAAAAATGATTTTTTTGTATTTTTTTTTGCTCTAACGGTTGGTCTACACTGTTTTTTTTATTTTAAATCTAACGCGGCGTTAAGGTGTGTAAAGTCCTTGAACTAAACAATTCCACAGCACAGATGTAAAGTTTTTTATACACTTTTATTTTATTTATTTTATTTTAGTATTATAACCGGTACAAAGAATTTTAACTTTTTTATTACTTTCTCTCTTTTTTTATTGGAAAAAAGAAAAAAAATAGAAACAGTGCTTTTATCACCCTTTTAATTACTATTTTTATTATTATTATTATTATCATTATTATTTTAATCCTCCCATAATATAAAAGTCTGCAATGATATCAATAATTTATTATACTGGAAGAAATATAAAAAAGAATGCTTGCTTATGATCTAACTATCAGATATTTCCCCTTGGTTATTTATCTCTCTATCTCTCTCGCTCTCTCACTCTCTCGCTCGTCGGTCTTTTTCAATTTTTCTTTTTGCCTAAATAACTAGGTATGATTGGAGCGGAATGCTACCTGGTGGAATGCATTAAGCGCTGTGCCTTTGGACAGCTTTAGATTAGGTTTTATGTACAGTTGTCAGTTCAAGCATCCCTCTCTCGGCCCGTTCCCACCCCATTTCCCCCCTCCCAGCCTTGAAAAATTAACAACATAACCTTTGGCTTTGAATAAACAGTGAATAATTTAAGACAGTTGAAATATGACTACAAGGTGCTTTGGGGGGCGGGGTGTCCCCGTTTCT